>NC_137694.1:166397142-166517142 GCF_964034855.1 Anser brachyrhynchus
TCACTACTCTTTCTTTGACTGTTCACCCTTGCTGCTCTATTTCATCCCCCTTGCAGCTTGGTCCCAGACTGTTCCTGGCATCCAGCCGTTCTTTCACCCATGATGAGCTGGTCACACTTTGTGACAGATTTCTGTCATCACATATTGCCTTTTGAGTTGCTGTTCTTGTAGAAAAGCTCAGTACCCAGTAATCAGGATTCACAGCTGCCATTTCCAGCATCCTAAAAGTGCTTTCCTAACTATTCCCAGCTACAGATTGTTGGCTAATAAAACTCCATGTCACAATGTGCATTTGAATACAATATTTGTGACTTCTAATTTGTCAGAATGTTAGTCTAAGCTCCTTCCAATGTCCAATGCCCAAAATGGACATCTGACTGGGAGGGAAAAACATCCTTTCTGCCTCAGCTAATTTGTCACAGAGACAAAACTCCATCTTGGTCTGAGTAAAGAAGGTGAATAATCCAAAACCCAGGCAAATACAGCCACTTTTTAATACATGGTTGCAAAAGTGAAAGCTGCTGCTCAGAGGCCACAGGCATGGAGCCAAAATAAAACTTCTCCCCAATCATCATTCCTTCTTTTACCTATTCTTATTATTTCAGTTTATCTCATGACTACAATAACCCTCGTTTTATTTCTTCCCATGCACCCCCATCACTTAGAAGGCAGACTTAAATAAACTATCCTAGCTTTCATTTTTCAGACTAGGAATATAAGTAGACTAGCACAACTAAAAGCCCTGCATTTGTTTGATGCTCTGCTCCTTATGACTCTGTCATCTCATTATGGATCCCCTTTCTTGTCCTCAGTATTCTGTGCAAATTTTAATATGTCTCTTGACTGAGAATGGTTAGGTAAAATCCAGTGAGACTATGTAAATAAAGTTATGACAATCTGTTCCATTACTCATATATTTTTTCCTCTGAGGTACGGATGTGCTAGAAAGAAACAATCAACCCTTACCACATTTTAAGTTAAAGCCCCTGAAAATAATAATCAGCATTTTAATTGGATCTCCTTAGGTTCTGCACTGTGTCATATAATGCAGGAATTAAACTTCATTTTCTTTAAAGATATTGTCTCTTCTAGAATTTCAGCACTAGTTTATGCAAAAAGATGAGATAGCAAAGAGAATCTTTCACTGAAATGAAGCATGACCCAGTGGTTGTTGAACTGTATCTTTCAGTATTTCTAAAAGCACCCTGTTTTTTCCAACAAGGGTCTGTGGCTCAAAAAATATCTAAAATTCCATGGCTGTTTAGGACTATATAAATTAACACATACTGCCAAGCACTCATTTTCCAGAAGCTAAATACTGTTGAAGGAGGAATCAAATTCCAATAAAACTGTCCTATCTGATAAAAATTTACCCCAAACAGAAATACTCTAACGGTGGGATGGAAATAAATGTTGAGGGAACAAGAAAACTATCAAGACTTGATTCCAGAATTGATAGGTTATTCTACTAACATGTACATGCTCATAAAATTAAGCTTTAATTGAACACCATATGTTATATGGTTTTAAGTATAAATTCAAAAATTAAATGCTGACATGGCATGTATTTTACATTGCTTATTTTTTTGTTGTGGTAGAAATTTTGTTTTAGAAGAGCTTATATGTTTTTCTTCTGATTCTATTTGGTTTCTCGTTTACAAGCCCCAAATTCTTCTTGAGCAGTGAGTAAAAATCCAAAGTAAAACTCAGTCAAGATTATCAATTTTTGCTTCCTTACAGGACAGAACCAAATTCTTAATGGGTTTCACTTAAAACATGTGCTTCATTTGAAATTTGACCTGACTTTTTCAGTTTATGAAAGGCCAGTTATTAAAACTTCTACAGTTTCTTCTAAAAAGTACTCCTTGTAATAAAAAGTCACTAATGACACTAATACTTGCTAAAGTATTGCTCTTTCTGAGCAGATATTTGCAAGGTAGATGTTCAGTCGTGAGGATATTAGTTGTGGTGGGATACATCTGCATTGTGCACTTTGCTGAGAAAAAGGACATGGGTACTTTTTAACTCACACTTATTTTGAGAAGTGTGAAACCTTCTCTTTTGAAATAAAGTTGCATTAGATTCAGTCTTTTGAATATAAATAGGAATTTAGTGGACTAATGGTTATTTAAATTACTTTGATTCTCTTTGAGGAATCTTATGCTAGTAAAATGTTCTCTCTTTGCATCATCATCATAACAAAGACAGATCTTCATAAATAAACATCTCTCTTCCGCACTCGCAAATTCATCTTCCATTTCTTCTGTTTCCTCCAGCCTTAATTCCTTAATCTGCCAGTGATTACTTAACCTGTTTCTTTCGCAGGTGACTGAATAGTCTGTTCCTCTAAGATACATCTGTAAAACATGTTGCCTTCAGTGTGGGTGGATTGCTTTCCCTTGCCTTTCACAGTGGGGGACTTCTTAGCTCCAAACTTACCATGCCATTAACTACTATTTACTCCTCTCTTTTCTGGCTGCCACTCCGCAGAAATGACTAATTAAACTAACGACCCTTGGCTTTTGCTCATGAATAAAGCCAAACAATTCAAAGAGTTCCACTGAGGTTGTTTTGCATAACGATATCCATGCATTTCTCTAATTTAAGAAACTAAGCATATAGCATTAAGAGGTTTTATTATCCAAATCTATCAGGTAAACACTGATTTTAGAATCAGACTCCAAGGCAATACTACTTTATTTTGCATAGCATCTTCTGTGTAACAGATGCTTTACTAACAGACCAGAAGGAAAGGAATATTAAAAGCTTGTTTTCACCGCAAACCTAGAAAAAGTGGGATGGATTTTTTTTTGCCCACTTAAGGGTTATTTCTAAACCATTTCTTGTCAGGATGGATTTTTTTCATAAGAACATGTTGCTTTCCCATATATTTTCAAGAGGAAAATGCGTTTAAAATTGCTAAAACTTTGATGAAGTAAAAATGTTTTAACACCACCATTTCAAATTTTTTGATTAATTATAACTCTGGAAATACATCAGTGACTACATACTGTGATTGGAGAAGAGTGATGATTTTCTTCTCTCTTTCACTTTCTTTTTTTTAATTATTCATTCTTTCTTTTTTTCAAAGTGTCATTCTTTCTTTTTTTCTAAGTGTCTCCATTTCTTCCAAAATATAAATTCTTTTTTTTTTACCATCAGCTCTGCAGTTAACTCTTGGATTTTGTCTAACACAGCTCCCAGGCAAATACAGAATCCCTTTGTTCCAAAATAATGCTGCATTCAACCTATGCTAACTGACTCAAAACATTTTATTTCATTGAAGAGGAGACACCAGACCAGAAGAATGCTGACATTCCCCATTACTTTCTCAGTTTCTCTCCTTGCTTTCTCAGGACTCCATTTCACAGTGGCAAGACTACACCCATATTTGCCTGTACCTTCACTAAAAGCCAAGGCAGGGACACTGGAAGTTCTAGCAACATATTTGAGTGATTGCATTACAAGTGTAGTCAAAGCATCTGAAATATTGCTTTCCACTCAGGCTTCTCACTGCTAGGCTAAATGTATCCATACAAGTTCTGCTGCTGAGTATTTTCTTACATACATACTCAAGCAAAAAAGAATAATGAAAATAGCAAAAAGGACAGAAGTAATGTGAGACAACAGAGGAAGGAAGCTGACATATCTGTGAAAGTTAAGAAGGAATTGGCCAAACTGCATTAAACACTGTGACGCTTCCACCATGTCATCCTCTAACAGATGCATTCCTTAAAAAAGTAGCATAAAACATCTGTTTATTAACTTATTCACAACTAAGCCACTAAAAAAGAGTGCTCACAAACCATGAGGTCTGCAAATCAGTGTGGTAGTCTTTTAAAAGATGTTATTTACAAAAAGAAATTTTGAGGTTGAAATTAGAGGCAATCTCTGTAGATGATTTTATTTAAACACAAGGATGCCATTAATTCATAAATAAATAAATAAATATTAATCTGTCTTTGGACCTGCTGATAGCATTATCATTTAATGTTTTGCTAAAACAGCAAGATACAAACCTAAGCCAGATTCTACCAGTTACAATAGAAAATGACATGAATACTGAACATCTCTTTTAGTTGTTTGATCATTTGCCATTCTTTGTCTTTTGAATATGCATGTAAAGGAAGCTTCCTGATGTTTTACAATTGTAAAGCCACAACACAAGACAATTTATGGGAATTTGCAAGTCAGAAAAACTTCTAATTGCAATACCAATTACTAGAAAACTTTGAACTAAAGTAGTTTAAGGATGGAAGAGTCAGCTCTTCAAAGTGGAAATTAAAATCTGCTTTAAAATGACAAGTGGATGCTGCTTTAATGAGACTCAAGCATGTATGCCTGAAAGGTTGTTTTAATTCTGTTTAGACTTGAATGACTTACTCCACTAAGCAAAATATTTTTTACAGGTTCATTCCAAACTATCAAATTTTAATGCCTCTGTATTCCTGAATTCCATGAGGGACAAGTCAGTAAACTTACTGACCTAAAATTTTCAATGCCAGGGAGAAGAAAAAAAAAAAAAAACTTGGAAAAGAATAAAATCTGTTACAAGGGGAAAATGGAGATTATATGGAATGAGAATCTTTATATTCACATATGTTAAATGAAATCTTAAGAACTGTAAAGACTGAACACAACGTTTTTACTATAAATTAACTGTCAAGGGATTTTAAACAGTGCATAGTAAAAAATTATCCCTAAGAAGTGTTTCCCCAGAATACCAAGAACTTCAAAACATTTTTATTTTTTTTCTGTTAGAGACCTCATACAAATTATATTTGCATGTGGACAGAAGGTTTCTTTTAAACAACATGGAAAATAAGTATAATTGAGAACATCTTACAACGAGTGCTTGGGTCACCTTGCAGCACAACAAAGACTTTCTCAGCCTACAGCCAGATCAAAAAATTCCTGCTTGAGCCATTTGTTCCTATGTTATCACACAGTAACCTAGACTGAAAAACTGAGGATGATGAAAAAAATACCTGACTTTATGCAGGTATGCAAGATTGTTTTTCAGGAGTTCCTAAGTCCAGCTGAACATTTGTGTCCCAGGGCAGGGGACTGCGTACACTAATAGCAGTAGCACTGCCACTGAATGTATAACTGTTGACTCAGAGTGAAGAGCCCAGTACAAACTTTTCTGAAAGATGTGTACACACACCACTCTCTTTTGGATGCAGCATACGTCACATGAAGAGGTTAAAGGAGGGTCAACTCCTTCTGCTCGTCTTACTGAATGCTATCACCTCTTCCATCTGCCATTTGAACTGTTTGTGTGAGCTCTCACTAGGTCATTTAAGGCAAAATATGCTCAGTTAGCTGACAGACCTTAATAGCAGGGCTTATTTTGACTGAAAAGAGCTAGAAACTTCTTACAAAATCAAATTAGATGGCAGACCTGAAGGGACAGTAGTATCTGGAGAAATGTCTGTGCCATGCTGGCACAAAGTTGCAAATCTCTTTTCCACCTCTCCCTCTCTGTTCTTGGATATACACACCTGTCCCCACCCTTGCCCTGTCTCTGTCTGATCCCTAAAGAATGATAGAATCATAGAATAGCTTGGGTTTGAAGGGAACTTAAAGCTCACATAGTTCTAACCCCCCTGCCTTAGGCAGGGATGCCACCCACCAGATCAGGTTGCCCAGGGCTTTGCCCAACCTGGTCTTGAACACCTCCAGGGATGGGGCATCCACAGCTTCTTTGGGCATGCTGTTCTAGAGCCTCACCACCCTCTGAGTGAAGAATTTCCTCCTAAACTCTAATCTAAATCTCCCCTCTTTTAGTAGAGCTGATATAGCTCTCCAACCTGGCAAAAGACTTTTTCTTTTTGGTTGACTTTTTGGTCGAGCTGGTTTCCTAAGAGGCATCAGATGGTTCACTAAGAGGAATCAGCTCACAGAGTTACAGCAATGATAATATATTAAACAGTACCAAGAAACACTCCCAGGCACTGGAAGTGGACTGTTTACACTGTCTACAGTAAATTGTTATAATGACCCCGGCATGGTTCTGGCCCAGGTTAACTACCTCTCTTCCAACAACTCCCAGACACAGCTGCAAAATCATCAAACCATTCCCCATAGACAGCTTGCATATGGCCACCAGGCACTGGAAGGCTTGAGAGAGGGATGAATGGGAAGGGTGTTGCTCCTTTGCCAGATGGTTTCAGTGCCAGAGTATGGTCCCAAGCAAATAATAGCAAAAATAATTTGCTAGAAAATACCTAGCAGAAAGGTCAGAAGTGCCTGAGAGACAGTGCAAGAGGAGGGAAGGAGAGCAGATGAGAATAAGAAACAAATAAAAAAACTGTTGAAGAGGAAACAAGATTGTTCCTCTCACCAGCAGTAAACTGTTACAGAGGCTCAGCCTGTCTCATCTAACTGCATCCCTGTAGATTTACAATTTACGTCTTAGGTAATATTACTAGTTGCTGCTGACTGTAACAAATACACCAGGCAGCTCCAAAGCTAGTGTGGAGGCAGCTATCTGCATGAAGGGAAATAGTTGTTTTTCTCTTCTCCATCTCAAGACTATGACATTGGGTTGACACAAAGCAACCCTTAGGGACACAACAGCCGCGTAAACATCTGTTCATTGTTATCCAAATGATCATGAAAACTGTTGAAAGTTTAGAAAAGAAAACATAGAATTGCATCTTGTATCCACCAATTTCTTCTGAAACAAGGAGTAGACAAATTAACTGTTGTATTCATCCAAAGGACTAAGCCATATGTTAGCCATTTAAACATTTTCATTTGTGGTTTCACAAGCAGATAGGCACATAATGCAGGTTAAAAATAATAATAATAATAAGTAAAATATAATAAAAATCATAATAAGAAGAAAGAAACTGAGAAAGCAAAGAAATTTGACACTGTAGCTGCTGCTAACCAGGCACTCTGTTTGCCTATTAATGGAGTCAAACAGCTTAAGTTTTTAACTGTAAGAATTCACAGGTGAATCAGACCCTGGGATTCCTCTGAGTCCCAGGACCTTTCTTGCTTCTGTTACCTCCCCTTTAGAATTAGAGGCAAAACAAAAGGGAAACTGCTGTCTGTTAACTGAGTCTGGGCCAAAAGAAACAACATTGATTTCTGAAAAGGGCTTTCTTCTAGTTTTTGCTTTTAACCTCAGTTACCTCACTGTCATAGTACACAGATTCTTCTCTCTCTCCCATCAGAAAGGTTTCATCATCTCATCCGGTGGTGAAAAAGCTTAAACTGGAGGAGTCTTAAACAAGAAAGATGTGATATGTATTAATTCATGCAAGTCTTTTGCATGGTAGTTGATACAGGAAAAGATCTGTCTTATCATTCTGTTATAATTCATTTATCCTCATCATTTCTCTCTGAGTGAATCTTTTTCCCATTGGTTATAACTGTACTGTTAAGTAATTAACATTCAAAGACCAACTCCTTGCTCTGATCCTAAGTGGCATCAATTGACGCACATCCCAGTGCTTTGGACCAGTCCCTGGTAGAACAGATCCGTCTTGGAAAGTTGGCAGGATTTGCCTTGTTTTGTGCAAAAGAAGGTTGCAGCCTAATAGATGCATGGCAGGGGGTAAAGTGCTTGAACTCAATTCTTGGCTCTCTTGTCTGCAGACACTGTCAGAGAAAACACTACACAGCATCTGGAAAGAAAAGATGGGGTCAAGGAAGCTTGGCAAGACAAGATCTTTCCATAGCTGTTGCTCATTTAATTACTCAGGGAAACATAAAGTCGTATTTGCTTGACCA
Source organism: Anser brachyrhynchus (assembly GCF_964034855.1). NCBI lineage: Eukaryota > Metazoa > Chordata > Aves > Anseriformes > Anatidae > Anser > Anser brachyrhynchus. The sequence continues at coordinate 166,404,889 of NC_137694.1, forward strand.
GTCTCTCAATACTGTGATTCTCTTTGACATTTAGAATTAACTCAGGACTTCCTCACAGGGAAATTACCTCAAAAGGACCTTGGCTTGAGCATCTGATTCTCAAGTGGAAGTTTAAAAGAAATCCAACTAAATAAATAATAAACATTTAAGCTAGGATGTTTGCATCAGTTATTCAAAAAATAACAAACTTAACAAAAACAGATATTTCTAAAGGACAATTATTTGAATTACTTCCTTCTAAATGCTCCACGCTGATAATTTTGTAGATAAAATCTTGCCTAAAGTTACCCTTTACTTGAATGTTTTATAGGATAACATGTCTTCAATAATACTTTAGTTGTTACCATTTCCCTCCTCTTCCTTTCTCACTGGAGTTCTGTGGTCCTTCAGTGGAAGACCATTAAAAAATAAACAAAAAAAAAAAAGGGCAATCATGCATTAATAGGTTATAATTCTATCAAGTTATTTTTGGTCACATCAAAAATTGTGATATCAAAACTTGGATCATTTATGTCGTCCCAGAAAGTCATTAGGATAAAGTAGAAGCCAAAAGCTGGACTTCACCAGTAACACGTAGGTGCTCTAAACCTGCCATAACCAGCTGCTCCGTATAAAAGCAGCTGCAGCTGCTTTGCATCACTGGCTTGGTGAGAATCAGCTGGAAGACCTTTTTGGATCTGTCTGTCCCTAATTATCCATCAGGGGGCTATTTCCTCAAAGTAATTTTATATTGTGTGAAAACAGTTGGCACAGTTCCTACCTGTCCTGGTCACCTTTGAAGTACTGTATGTATCATACATTCTCCTCTGAAATCATTATCATCTTTCTTTTGCCTGTATTTTCACAGCTCTTCTTCTCTGTCTCCTACACCCACCCCTATCTTTCTCTTTTCTGAGGTAGGTCTCTCTCAATACTTTTTTCTTCTTCCCTTTTGATTGTATATTACTTCCCATACAGTAGTAACCAAACATCCATTTTCTTCTATCCAGTGGAGCAACTTCTGTTTTCTACCACTTCTACCTGTGTTTTTTTCAAAGGTCTGAAAGTACAGTCATCCAAGTTTGGACTCAGCTACACTGAATGTATGAAAATTGTGCTTCAGGCTTCAGTATAACCCGTATTAGATCTGAAGAGCCAAGTGTTTTTTCCACACATTTCAATAAAGTTCAGTAAGCAAAATATATCATACTGCTGTCTGAGAGTGGACTCTTCCAAAGAAAAGGTGATAGAGATGGAAAACTATGGTAAGAAAATTAACAGAGTTAACAAAAGGCAATGAAAAGCATTGAGGAAAAGAAAAATAGACTTAGGTCTTTCAGACCCGATGCAAGGAATACCAGATCTAAACCCGGATAGCTCTCATACACCCACATGATGCAAAAACTATCCCTTGTAAGCTCTTTGTGGTAATCTCAGGTAGCAACAGAACTAACTGGTATTTTGGGTGCTCTGTGTGACTCAAAATTTCTCTGGTTTGCTCTTCTACAGTTTTAATATTGAAATTAGATGATTCAAGGTCCCTTCCAACACAAACCATTCTATGATTCTATGATAATATACTTCCAGTGAAAGACCTCAGGAAAACAGAGTCAATAACAAATGAAAAACATCCTAAAAGGTTTGTAAGAGCAGAATCAAGGAGAATGTAATCTTTTGTAGCCCCTTTGCATTTTGCCACTTGCTTTTGTCTTATATGAAATGAAAATCCTAAACACCAGTTCCAGATGCAGATGAGTCACATCAACAACAGACAGATCCTCACTTATGTGAGGTACAGAGCTTCAGTGTATGCCTGTGTTCATAGCTTTTATATTCTATTGCATTTGCTTATGTTGTTAAAAACAGACTTCCATTGATTAATTGGACACACCATGTTTATGGTACTTTATTATCAATAAAGAATAAATGTTTGAATAGGACTTCTGGCCAATGATTTGTAGGTTCCCAAATACAGGATTTACTTATGCTTAAAGTCACCAGATCTTTCTATATAATCACAAAGACTATTGATATGACTAGTCTCTAAGTAATATAGTTATTACAATAGTAACACAAGGAATCTGATTATCATACTATCACAAGGAATTCAGATTTCGCTATGAAAAAAAACAAATTCAACACTATGCTTGAACTGATCCCAGTAAATGAAGGATTCTCCTTTTTTGCAGTAGAATTCTTTTCCCCCCTTCTCATCCTCTAACATCTAATCTCGGTCTTCACCAAAACCAGAAAATTATCAAAACATTAGTTATTGTTTCCTGATGTCAGCTTTTAGGATCCTAGGTTTTTCCTTTAAAGGATACTACCACATCTTTTCCCTGATTTGAGATTAAAAGCCTTTCCTCAGTGTTATTAGAGGATACAATTTTGTCTCTAAATTTTATGCCAATGGCTGGAAATAAACAGAAAAGTGTCTTCCACAGTTCTTGAAGGCATATTCAGAACTAAAATAAAATTAGACTGCCTTAGGACTTTATATTTTTGTATGTTAAACTTAATTTATTTTATGTTTAAAATCCTTAAGTAATGTTTTTATTACAAATCACCGTCATCTGAAATCATGATTGTCATACAGTCATTGGCTAAATTAAAGTAATTTTGAAAGCAGTCTTCCTGAAAAGAGGGATCAATTTATCTGGAGAGAAGGTGATATATAGATGAACCTGTATTCTGAAGCAACTATGTAACCTCTGACAAATCCTGTTGCTGCAGGCCTAATTTGTTGTCCACATTGGTTACCTTAAGGTTTTTATGGATACTTATTACTGATTCACAGCCAAACTGACCCACTCACTTGAATGTTAGCATTACTTCTCTAGGTCTGACTGTACTGCAGTTGACATAGAGATCACTTAGGAGATCATGTACCTGTTTACTCTTTATTTAGATGTATGATTCATATAATGAATATGGGGCTAGTAATTTCCTTGTGTACATGAACCCATCAATATCATGGTTATCTTGCAGAAGTCAGTACATGGGTACCATGACAACTTCCAGGGTCATGGCTTCACCAGCTCAATTTTAATATTGCCATATGACGAAGAAGATGTGATTGAACTACAAAGATACTAATATGATGTTGTTATAATGAATGGATGCCTGTTTTATTGCTATTTTATTGAGAAGTTTCTACCCTTGCTTGTTACATCACCAAAAAGCAATCAGAATTTATGGATTTCTTCCCCAGTTTGTCTACAAACTGATGACTTCATCATCCACAAGACTGAGTTACCAACCTCAGAACAAAAGCTGGGGCTGTTCTCATAAAATTTATTGATGACACACATATGAGAGGCATCACCAAGGTAAGATAAAGACAACAACATCGCCAACAAAAGAAGAGTACCTTAAATGAAGAAATGAATGGTCTGGTGAACTACTGCAATAAAAATGGAGTGAATCATCAAATGAAACTTCATGCATCCAGGGATGAACAAGAACTTCTGTCAATAAACTGGGATATTACTTTAGGAGTCTTGACTTAGCCAACAGTAGAAAGAACAAGTAAAAATGCAAGTGGAATATCTTTTCCAGAACATTCAATATCTTTTTTCCAGGATGTTCAAGATGATGCCAAAGCTTCATCTGCAGGATTCTGTATAATTCTGGTAATCCCCCTGTCAATAAAGGTGAATTCAAACTGAAAGATTAAAAGATCTGCAGAGATGATAATGGGAAAGGAAGGTAATCTTATAAAGGGAACTCAGACTTTTTTTTGCCTTTGAAAAGGCAATATATTTGTTTTCCATATTACACAACTGAGTTGAATTTGGTAGGAGGAGTATAAAAATTATCTATGCTTAAAACCAATGCTGGTATAAGAACAAATGCATATAAGTGGATTTCAATAAGTTTATATAGAAAATAAGAATTTTTCAGAACATTAAAGAAATTAGATTTTAGTACAGCATCTAAGGAATAATTATATAGGCACAATAAAGTCATCTTGGTATAAGGTACAATCAACTCACGAAAGGGATTACACATCATAACAGCACATAATAATTGAATAATATAATTTTCCAGTACTGCTGTTCCACTGAACTGGTGAATTCTAAGCCAGAGACAAACTCTGAGCTCATGTATTGTCCTAGTACATAGTCAGAGGTTCTCTTTGGACCACACAAACAAGGTATATAAACTAAAACATAGTCAATTAATGTAAGCTTAATTAATTACATGATGTGAAACCAGACACTCATTTACTGACATCAACAAATTATTATGCAGATTTATTTGCAGAATTAACAAGGAATTAGCAAAGAGAGTGTACATATTAACGAACACGATATATTCTGTGTTATTTTATGTATTGTTATGATGCTAGAGCTCTTAAAGTGATCTTAAGTGGGATTGGAAAAAGTAGGTTCTTGGATTCCTTTTCTGAAAAGACACATTTGTAACAGATTCCTCTCAACCAACTTTTGATACCTAATAGACAGCAACAAACACAGTCCTTCTGGACTCCCTTAAAACTAATTTGAGAGAAACCTCATGAGAACAACTAACCATATCCTAAAATAAACACTAAAAACAGAACAGATGAATCACGCTAAAGGTACTTGTTTCCCACATCTACGGGGGGGGGGGGGGGGGGGGGGAGGGGCAGGACACGGTGGGGAGGGAAGCTTATGATGGTTGGTTGGTTAGTTCATGGTTGAACATCCCATGTTATTGAAACAAATTCTACACTTCTAGTTTTATATTTGTTTACATTAAGATCCGAAAGAGGATCTTTCCTTCTGGGTGTCTTGCCATGGCCTTTCATACAAATTATATCTTTAATGTATTCTTCAACAGAGAGTGTAAAATGCTGTGGCTGGTGCAAAAGGCTTAATGAAGTTCAAGCCATTTCACATGAATCTGGATAACACCTGCATAAAATTGAAGATGCCAGTAATCCTGATAATTTATATTATTTTACGTATTTATAGAGAATTTCCAAACCCAGTGTAGCCTCTGAAGTTAAGTATTATAAATGTATTATTAGGATTTTTCAGCTTGGAGGCTTCTAGGAGCAGCAGCTGTTTGCCAAACTAGAGGGAAACCTGTTATGCTCTCCTACATTTATTCCTCCAAGTTGTTATTCCTCCTTTCACGTTTACATTTCATAAGACTGATCAGATATTAAGAGCAGGAAGTAACTTTCCCTGCCTAACTGTATCCTCTCTCCACAACATGAACAACAGCAGATTTTAACAGGCACTTGGCTACTTATACAGGCTTCATGTCACTGCTAATTACTCTGCTGCTCCAACTGGCAACAGAGGCACAAACAATGTAAGAGAAAGGAAAGACAGGAAAAGTGTCTGACAGCTCTCAAAGCAAATAGCATCCGGTTCCTTTCTTCTTTCGTACTTCCAGGAGTGTCTTCCCTATAATCTTTAAACAAATGGCTAGTGCCTTCGTCTTCAGTTACTAGCAGAAATGATTGATTGACCTTATTTGCTTCATATGTTGACAATGCTGCCAGAAAGACCAAACCGCCAGTACTGTGACAGGGGCCCAGGTTCTGTTGCCTCTGAAACCATTCAAAGGATCCCTGCAGCCAGAAGCAGAGAACATGAACAAGCTTATTAAACATTGTGAATACTGTAACAATAAAACTAGTGTTCTTAAAAATGTCTTGTCATGTGCCATGACTGCATTTTTCTTGTGCACCATGTTAACTCATTTGGGTAGGTTTTCACTGCCATGTGTAAAACACACTTCAGTGAAAGCCAGGGGTGTTATCTGTTTTTATTTTTATTTTTATTTTTTTTTCCTGAGGAGCTGCACAGTTCACGTGACCATTAGAACCACTATGACAACAGAGGGTCATATTCAGGAGTTCAGCTGGTATTGAAAGAATATTCTCTTTAGACTGTACCCAACATGTAAGGAAAAGGAAGATAAAATAAACTGAATGAACCTAGAGAAGATGAAAGGCTAGGTAATACCTATTCATGAAGTGTAGTTAAAAGGTCTGAAGAGTAACAGCTTCCATTTTCAAGGGCAAATAAATAAGCACACGAAAACATTCTCAGTCCCTCTCTTTTCCTTTTGTCTTCATTTTTCTCACACAAACACGTTTATATATATATTTAGAACTATTTTTCACAATTACTCAAGTTTTATAAACTCAACATCAGTCTCAAATAGGTAAGGAAAATATTTATTGTTCATCTCTTGAACAAAAATTACAAGACCAAAGTCTATGTATCCTTATAAAGATAGAAGCTATCCAACTGTGCTTTCCCAGTTGGACTTCCTCTGTTAGATATTGGTATTACATTGTTTAAAAATAGGCTGTTGATAGTCTGTAGGTTCTTTCCTGGAAACTATTACTTTCCTGGACTCTAGTAATATGTACAATTTCCTCCCTGTCACTAGAAACTCAGAGGAAATATTCTTGGATTTTCTAACACCATATAGTGAGCATGACAAAGGACACAAAATCCATATGTGAAACACTGTAAACCTTACAGAGGTAGAATCATTCACCTTTGTACCTCCAGCACTGGAGATGAGCCAATTCATATATATCACTGCAGTCAGCAGGTATTTAGGAGGTGAGCAACTTTTAAAGAGCTTCTCCATGATGGTTTCCCTTTCCCTTCCCCTTTCCCTTTTCTATTCCTTTTCCCTTTTCCTAACCCTTTTCTCTTTCACTTTCTCTTTCTCTTCCTTGCCCTTGCCTTTTCTGTTTTGATTATCATTTCCATTTACATTTACATTTTCTTTTTTTTTTTTCCATTTTGTCTCTTTTATTTTTAATTTTCCTTTTCCTTGGTTTTGATATTGATCTGCTAAAGCCAGACTGGAATTTGTAACATTTTGTCATTATCCAGAGTTTCCACCTACATTTCTCATCCAGAGTGCTGTTTGGACTGTTTTTTATACTAATAATATATAGTAGTGGAAACTTTATATTTTTCAACTTTTTCTCTTCCTAAATATCCAAAGCACACTGTTTTTGATACTGACACTCTAGAACTTTCTGTGAGGAGACAAATAAATGTACTTAGATATTTCTGAATAATTATATAATTATATTACAACTACTATGAGTTCATATTTACCAGGGTGGGGTGGTGATGGTGGTGGTGAGAATGGTAGTAGCCATATTTCTGCTGGCAGCAGTAGGCAGAAGTGAAGCACATAGAAAATGCACTGTCAGGGGCCTGGGACAGATGCATGATTTTTGACTTTCGTTAATGTTAATACAATGTACACACTGGAATTTAGGGCAGAAATATATGGGAATAGACTTGCCATTCCATGAAGAATATGTAGTCCAAATGGATGATTTTACAATAATAAGATAATTCAGTTTTTGATAAACTGAAATACATTTCTTTATTCTTGCAATGAAAACAAGCTTGAGCCCCTCAGGAAATATGTAAGGTTAACAAGAAACATATATAGAAAATAAGTCCATCTTTTGAAATAAATAAACAAAAAAAAAAGGTACCCACAGCACAGAAGATTTATTTTATATGCAAACCACATAGATTCAGTGTATCTTTGAACATTTGCTTCTGAAATTAATCACCAGAAAATAAAGAATTCACTGCACTAAGGTTATGGAAATAATGATTGGCTTTATGGTTAGAAAACTTTGTCATTACTTAAACTGACTTTCACACTGAAGTAAACTTCACACTGAATCTTTGCAAATCCAACCTTCATAGATGTTTGGATAGCTAGAATGCTACAACTTAACTCAGACAGGGTATTTAGTTACTAGTAGCAATAATATTTTAATATTTGTATTATCAAACATTTCTAATGCTTCTGAGATATTCAATAAGACATACAACAACAGTTGCTTCAAATTGCTTTATAAAGCTTAGATGGTCTTTAACACTATAAATAAAGTCTACATTACACTCACACTTCAAATTATTTATATTTGAGTGTACTCCTTTATCTCTAAGTGAGGTAAGTTCCTCCAGGGTCATGATCTGTTTCTTGTTATTAGTTGTTGTGTTCTACTGTGTATAAGAGAGAAAGTGTATTTGATATTCTCTCTTTTTGTTTAAATTTATTGAGGTTGAAAGATAACTGAAAGTGATTTTCATCTACTCCAAGTGTTATTTTATCCAGTATTTTGAGAAAGGATTCATTAATGGTTTCCTTATGTAATATTCATATTTCAAAAAATACAGATTTTGAATCCAGTAACACAGCCATGCCATACATGAGATTTCTGCTGATTCAACACATTATATTTAGAGTGACTGCAGATACAGACTTTAAGAACAGATGTGCTAGAAATATATATATTTTTTTTTTCTGCTGCACAGAGTCATCGGTTCTGTTTTATTAGATTTTTTTTCCTCCCTGTAGAAGCAAAGACCTTATGTCAGGGAATATGTCTGGTGGAAACTAGCTTTTGCACACCTTGTCACCCCTGATATACAACCCATCCTCTCCCACTTATTTAAATCTCCCAGTGACTTAATAGGCATTTGGCAGCTGGATAAAGTAGTTTGTCTGGTTGAAAACTATGTCAGATCCAGATCAGGGAACTATCAAACTGGTATGACATCACACAGTTGCTGGCAGAGAAGAGTGAAAATATGTGGCCAGTGTTAAGGGAAAAGCCACACTTTCATCACAGCTGCAGTGGGGACCTGTATTGCACTAATTTGATTGTAAAATTGCACCCTATAAGCAGATTTTTGGAGTCAGCATAGGCACCAAAGCTGCAATACAAGAGAGGATTTAAGGCCTCATTTAAACATATACTTATTGTAATACAACTGCTCTAGTACTTTTTTTTTTACGAAATACTAATAATTTATATCTGCAAGATGTCAGCAGTACCAACTGACCAAGCTAGACCGTAATTTGAGCACAATTCAGTAAGTGTATGTTCAAAATCACTCTGGAGGTACTCCTGAGAAATGGGACTGTAGCGTTCCCCAGCTTCTAGTCACATATCAGGCTGTGTCCCAAAAGGACAGCAGTGCCCACATTCCAGGCATCTTGCTGCTCAGCACAATCCACAGTTCTAATGTTTGCCTAGGTTGCCTGTACAACGCAAGGTGATTTCGACAACTAAGTGATCCAGAGAAGACAGCAATCTAAGCTATCATGTTGGTCAGCAGTGAATGCTGGGATAAAGGCAAGACTTACATTCTACAACTTTATTAAGTTAAACCATGACTTGCACTTGCAAATTTCAACTGTGAATCCATTCCAAGACCTATGCCTGATACAGTCTTCTCATACATATCCATTCATCTATTCAGAAAGCATTTTTTCTCCTTCTCCATTTCTCCCTAAAGTCTACTATTTACTAGACATGTGAAGAAACAAAAATTAAGTTTTATTTTCTACTTCCTTCCAGCTTTGATTTCTTGCAAGAAAGCTCTGACCACACTGCTATCAGAGAGTCAAGACTGATATTTTCTCAGTCTTGCCTGTTGAACATGTTCCACTTTGTAAAAACTACCTCACTGGAGGAGGCACTCAAACAGATTGTCCCACTGACAGTTGAGTTTCCCAATCACTAGGTTCCAGAGACATTCTCTGTGTTTCTTAGCCAGTCTCATGTAACTGCTCTGGTGACCTAGTTATTGAGTAAAGAAGATAGTTTTTGCATAGACTGTTTCTGCACTAAGCATGATATAGAGTATAAGAGTATAAGAGTATATAGGGTATAAGCAGCTAGCAGATGAGAACTACCCATCAAGGCAGTTGTAGGACATGTACTCCAGGTATACCTTGGATGAGCTGTTTGCACAGCTGCCCTAGCACTCCCAAAACACATACTCCAACAAGGTCAGAATGGCACACCTAGAATAGACATCTGGAGGGTGAGGTAACTGCTGAGGTGTGGAAATTGAGGATCTTCAACCTGAAATAGCAGTAGGTGCTGAATTCTCTTGTGGATCTAGGTTTTTGCCTCATAATGCAATTAGGTACTATGGGGGTTTGTTGGTTTTGGAGGGTTAAGTGTTTTTGGTTCGGGTTGGTTGGTAGGTTTGGTTTGCCTTCCAGTTGGAAGTTTTAGTTTTAGAGGTACAATTCATCACACTGAAGCCCTTCACTTCAGCATTTTACCAAAGGTTTTCCTTCTACGTTCATCTCACATCTGTTCAGAAATGTCTTTTAGAGGAAATCCAGAGCAATGGATATCTTTTGAATTTTTAACCTTAGTTCCTTTTTGGAAAATTTCTTCCTCACTTCCTCGGGAAAGACAATATCCTTACAGATGAACTCCCTGCTCACACACACACACACACACAAAAAAAAAAAACCCTTTAATAAATTATGTGGCCTGATGACCTAATGGTTTATTTGGGAGACAGGAGACAGAGCAGACTTAAGTCCTATAAATTATGAACTTATTTTAAAAAAGCAATTGGGTGAGAATGTATAGATAACCTATTGCATGAAACTGGACATTCTTGATGCTTAAGAGCTGAGAGCAATAACCTTCCAATATATAAGCTACATGGTTTTTCCTACTGCCAGAAATATCAGTTGTCACCAGTGGAGGGAGAGATGGGTCTCGAATCCTAGTTCTGCTGCCACTTATATTCATTTTACATAGTATAATTTCATTGGCTTATGTGTTAAAGGTAGAATAAGTGATGATGGAATCGATTCCAAACCCCAGTTGTTATAGAAGCTAAAAAAAAAAAATGCTGTGAAAATTCTATATTCTTTACTTATAAATAAATTAATAATTCCCACAATATTAAACCTTGTGGACTCTTTGCAGAAGAAAGTAAATTTATGTTGTAAAGATATCAGTCTACTGTCCAGTGCAGATTTTTGTACAATAAATTGTGGGGGGACAAATAAATATTTCCTACCCCTTAAACAAAGCTGAAGCATGAATTTGTGTAACTTTTCTGTACACATAATTTAACACACCGAAGTAGCTATTCCAAAGATTATCTCTCAAATCAGCACTGTTTTACAAATGAACTAAAATATAAATAGATTAAACATGGGAATAATGTTCTTCTAATTTAAGAACATAAATAAAAGGAATGTGTAAATCAGAAATAGTACAATCTGCTCAAGTCAATGAGCAGAAACAGGTAATTCCAGAATATGATTCAATTAACCTATTTTGAGGAACATTATGAGAAACACACCCAATGCTAAGAGCTAAGGACATAGATAAAATGAGTTCAGAACCAAAGTTCAGAAAATTACATTTGTATTTCATGCTATGCCATGTTGTACTAAGTATAGAGATGGGATGCAATGGAGATAGTCTAAAAGTATATCTATTTTAAACGCTAGAGTTAACCACTCTGCTTTTCTGCTTATACTATTTACATTTGTAGATAAAATGAAAAGGTTAAACATTTTTCTTCCTTTTTTTTCACATTTTGAGGAGTTGGCGACCCTTTTATTCTAATAAAAGCTAAAGTTACCTACTAGTTCACACAGTATGTTTTTGCCTTTTTAGAACTGAGTTTCCTTGTTAAAGTTGCCTCTACTTTCAAGAGGAGCACACAATCATTTCAAAGCAAGCTGCCAACATATAAATAAAAGCTAGCACTAATGAATCTTCCAACACAGTGAAAAGTTTTAAGATTCTACATTTTCACAAGACAAAATGTAACTAAAAGCTCTTGAAATGGCACAAAGAATTCTTGGGAGAGGATTTTTCACAAAAGCATTTTGCCTTCAAAAAGAAAAATATATATATATTTATAAAGAAATAAAAATCGTACTGTTATTTTAATTTATTCAGCCATTTTTGGCAGCTGAATTATGAGAACAGCACTTCAGACAGATGTTCAGCAGAGGTTTCCAGCTGCTAGCAGAAATGATGTCAGAGCATTGCATAATTCCCTATGTTTGTAAATGGCTGGAATAAACAGTCACATCTTTAGGTCAATTATTAGTATCCAAATTCCTTCCAAAGCTTCTGTGTTATGAATTGAACAGCACTGTGTACCTTATAGCTCATTTCAGTGACCTTATAAGCATGTGGATTCTGGACATCTGTTTTATTTAGAACTGCTTGTCTTAACAGTGTGCATAATATGAGACTGTACAGGTAGCAAATTAACCCATTACTTTTATCTATATTTGATATATCAAAATTATCTCCTGAAGATATGATTCTGAAATTCTTGCATCAGACAAAACCTAGGCTGCAGCATCAGACTTACATATATCTTTTTGAACAAAGCTTCATGGTTCAGAAGTTTCTTCATAAGATATTTTCTTAGGAGCACAACAGGTGAGCCATTTAACTGCGTCATGTTCTCCCATAGCCTTTGCCCCCCCTTGAAATTTAAATCCAGAAAATCAAATTATAGTCTGGGAAGAGCATCCACTACACTTTATACCTCCTCCGTAACACTTCAAAGTTTGCTGTATATCTGCATAGTTCTAGAGAATACCATTAGATGGGAATACATGTGAGAATTGGACAATACACCTGCCTTTGAGTCTGTTACAAAGAACTTTTCATACTGTATTATAAAGGAAATGTGTAGACTCAAATCAACATCCAATAGTACATGCGTCAGACGAGACCCGTTTTTCATACAATAAAACTAGTAAACCCTTCCTAAGCAGGTGGCTTATTCAGTTTGCTATGGGTCTGAGAGTAAGGAATGAGAAGACAATACCCATCGCCCCAGCCAGAATTTTCATACTGTGAAAGGAACTCATCTATTTCAGATGATTTGAAAGTCAATGGGAAGTTGCTGACTCTACCGACTAGCACTTAACTCTCTTAAGAAGTGCAAAACGTTTTTGTTTACTGACCCTCCCTAGTCTTCCCACATGGAAACTGATAGAACAAAAGGGCATTGTAAAGGCAAAGATCAGGAGGCTGCACTCATTCAAGTACTTTTCCCTTTTGTAACTCAGTCACCAGCCTTCATGTAGACGTTAAACTACGTATGAAAAATGACAATTTCATCGTGGGTTTTAAACACATCTGCACTGAACTCTAAAACAGAACAGACTACTGTGGGAGAAGCAATGAGATATCATTTGCTCAGTCTGGTAAAAAATAGGAAAAAAAAAAGAAGCGGACCAAGGCGGGAAAAGTCTAGCCAATCAGCTATTCAGAAACCATAATTTCACAATAGAAAGGTTAATATTTATATTTGTATGTATATTATAATAACCATTAAGGTAGACTGGTTTTTTTTTGTTTGTTTTTGGTTTTGTTTTTTTTTTCAATGTAGAAGACAATGGTTTCTGAGAACTGAAAGATACAAGACAAAGGATATGTTTCTATTCACTCACTCCACTAAATAAATTATATTTTATTATCAATTAATGTTTACTAATAAAAGCCTAGATCAAAATTGTAAGGTTCTACAATACCTTGATTGAATGACATGTTGACAAACTCTTCAAATATTACATAATATCCTAAAACGCATGGCAGACTTTCTGGTGTAGAGTTTATAATAATCTCAAGGACTTCTCTGACTGCCAGGACTGAGAGCAATTCTAAAAGGGATTGGTTCCTGTTAGATGTTTATCAGTACCATGTCCATGAAATGAATACATTGCAACAAAAGGAAAATGATAACCTATCATCGTTCTTCCAGGCCACTATACTGGGGCAGATACCTCTCCCATGATTTGTTGTCCTCAGATCAGCTTACTGAATCAATCATTCTTTGAAGACAATGAAGGAGCTTTCTCTGAGGAAGAAGCCACAAACCTCAAACAAGTTGCTTAAGGGTGGATCATGGGAAACAGGTTGTGAAGTTATATTTATCTCTACCTACATTTCAACTATAGTTTCTGTTGACAAGTTTAAAATGTTTTACAATACATATTGATAAGTATAGGTCAAATGTTAGATGATAAAGGAAACCCAGAGAAGAGAGAGGAAAGACTTGCTAAAACTGAAGTCTGCTAATATCCTTTCTTGATAAGGATTTCAAGTTATTTTGGGAATAGAGTTCTTGATTTTCTACTCCACAAACCAGGATCATGAGTCTTCAAGGGCAAAATTAATTTTAAATTGAGACTTTGTCATATGTATCACATTTTCTATGAATTAATGAAATGTTTCCAAATGTATGGATCTGAATTAAATCTCATTTTGAATTTGAATTATAGCATATATAACAGACCAACTTCCAAATATTTTTCAATCATGTCAGAAAAATAGAAAAGTTTCATTAACAAACAGAATACTGAAAAAAAGACAGTCAAACTTTTCTTCAATTGAGGTAAACTTTGTCTTAATGCACACAATGCCCAATTTCCATTACAGATTTTTTTATAAAAGAAATTGTAACATTTTAGTTTGTACCTGCACCCGATTAAATTATTTCCACTGACTTCACTGTTACACAACCAGATAATTATCACAAACAAGGAAGTGAATACTGAAGTCAAAAGTTTTTGGAAAAGTAGGCAGCTGTAGTTCTGTTGTCTCTGGAATTACCCATGGAGTGGACAGCAATAAATGGGGCAGTTCACATGATATAAGGCAAAGAAGCCTGAAAAATAAGCTGGGGCAGCCTTTGGTTGCCAAGATAAAAAGAAGCCCCAAGGTCATGCCTTCTTCAAGGCAGAGCAAGGCTCCTACTTAAGTTTTTACGCTAGTAAAAAGATGAATAAAATTGGTCCTTGTGGAAATCTCTTTTTCCTGCTTCTTACTTTACCTATTAAAGCCTATTAAATCCTGTTTTTAATAATTGTTTTCAATGTGCTAAAAATACTTACAATTAAGGGATATAAATGGCTTCAGAATTGCTGGCATAAATATTTAGTCTGATATTTCCTGATTTACCTAAATAACATAAGCTAGCATATCCTTATAATAGGACTCTGGGTGCAAGTATTTATGTTAGAGATGAGCTAATACCCTTCTTCATCCCTGCAGAAAGCATTCACTGAATGCCAAATGTTACAAACTCCCTTTGAATATTCCTGAGCTATGTTAGTTATAACTATGTTATAGTTAAGCTGTTCACTGTACCTGATGCATTGCTGTGAGGACATGCTCCTCTGCCTAAGAAATTATTGGTATGTTTCAACCACTCTGATACTCTGGCAACAATTTTACTGCAGGAAGAAAGCAAGGAAGTTTCAGACAGTAGCACAGGACTTAGCAATTCATCAGCTGGGGTTTCTGCTCTTCACCAGCAACCAATGTTATCAGACCATCATATTCTGATGGCACATATTCTTGCTGATGTTTGTTCATCTTATTTCCTGTGACTGGAACTGAAAAGACATATCCAACTAAAATGTTAGGCCATAGATCTCATGGCTGAATGAATGTGCCAAGTGCTTGCTTTAACTAGGAATAAGTTAGGATTTTGGGCTAGGATTCACAATAAATTTTATTCTATATTAACCAGTTGAAAACAACAAAGGAGATTTGTGTCACCTCTTCCAGATATAGACATGTCTGAATTGGTATAGAGATCACTGTCAACCTGGGCTTTACAGCCTTGAACACTTTCTTGTATTTAGATTCTGCATTCCTCCATTTAAGCTTGAGGGACTTTGCTCATCAAAAGAAAAGTATAATTTTATTTGAAATTTTGGTGCCTGAGTTACTCACCACAAAGACATATATGGAGGTGCATTTCCCCTCTCCTGTCTTAGAGAGGAAATCATTCATACCTGACTCTTGTTTCAAAATGATATGAAATAGGCAACAGAAAAATTTGAATGGAGATTCTCCTTTGTCCTATACAATCAGACTGACTGAGAAACCAAGAATACCAGATTCTTGGGTCTGTGAAGAGGGCAAGCAAGGCTACCTTGAATACCAGACATTATTATAGGATTACCTTCATCTAACTTAAAACATCCACGCTGTTGATGTCTAAAGCAGTTTGTCACTTCTATAAAGACAATGATAAAAATACACAGGTGTGATTTACCTGGCCTATTTTAGGCAGCACTGTAGATACCTGCATTTGCTTTCATGCATCCAACCCACGTAGTCTTTCTTCTCCAGCATACGCAGAGATGCAGGCTAGACACCAAAATAAGGTCTCTAATGACATGATCCTTAGCTGCTTTTAAAAGAATTCAAATTGATATTCTGTGTAGGCTGCTAGTTCTACTCTCAGGGCTTTAAATTGTACTATATCACTGATGTTTTCATTAGTTTTCTATATGCAGTGCATTCTGATGGTAAACAGATTTTAAGAAGAGTCGATAAGGAGGATGGTGAAACATAACTCAGTACGAAATAGACATGCTAATGACAATGTAACAAACATCTTGTAGGACAAAAAGTTTGCAAAGACTTCTATTCATAGTTCATCTCTGATAAATAGACCTTTACTAAAGCTAATGCAGTTCATAGAATCATAGAATGGCTTGGATTGGAAGGGACCTTAAACATTAACTAGTTCCATTAACCTTAAACATTATCTAGTTCCAACCCCCCCGCCATGGGCAGGGATGCCACTCACCGGATCAAGTTGCCCAGGGCCTCATCCAACCTGGTCTTGAACACCTTCAGGGATGGGGGATCCACAGCTTCTCTGAACAACCTGTTCCAGCACCTAACCACCCTCATAGTAAAGAATTTCCTCCTAACATCTAATCTAGATCTCTCATTTTTTAGTTTAAAATTGTTCCACCTTGTCCTGTTCAAGGACCTTGAATATAGGATCTTCAAGGATCTTGAATATATATTTCAGAAGAATTTGGGAATTTGGACTTCTAACGTAAACTATTAGCACTTATGAATAGTTTAATCAAATAAGTATGTGATTTCTGTCCCACAACGATACACATGCTCCCATTAATGCCAAACACCACTGGATAGGTATGCAGTCAAAAGCAAGAAACAGAAAGAATAAAGGAGCCTCCTCAAGAGCACATGTATGAGATCATCTCTATATTCATAGAGTATTAATATATATGTTTTAGATTATCTTTTTATGATTCAACAAACGGAAATGCAAAGTCCTGCAGCTGGGGAGGAATATTTCCATGCACCAATACAAGATGGGGAGCAACTGACTAGAACAGATCTCTGCAGAAAAGGAGTAGGGGGTCGCAGTGGGCACCAAGGTGAACACAAGCCAGTAATATACCTTTGCAACAAAGAAAGCAGATGGCATCTTGGACTGCATTATATCACAAACTGGTTGAGACAAGTGAACCTTCCCCTCTGTTCCACAGTAAGACAGGACATCTGGAGTGCTGAGCCCTCTATGGGATTTCTCAGTATTAAAAAAAATAGAGAGAGAGAGAGAGAGAGAGAGAGAGAGAGAGAGAGAGAGAGAGAGAGAGAGATTTCAGTTTTAAGAGTACTCAGGGCACAGAAAACAAAGTGCCTGACTCAGATGTGAAGTGATGAGAGGCAATGGACAAAAGTTTGAGCAAAGACAATTCTCAATAAATTTAATAATAATTTAATAAATTTTTAAGTCTTTTTACTGTGAGTCCTGCCACTTAAGCAGGTTCCTCAGAGAGTCTGTGGACTCTCCATACACACAGATATTCAAAATAGCTGTTTCTCAGCTACCTAACCAAGTTGGCCTCCTTTGAGTGGGTGATTGGACTAAATTGCTTTCCAGAGGTCCCTTCTAATCTGAATTATTCTATGGTTTTACTGAGTTTTTGAACTCTTCAATTTTTTTTCTAGATTGCTTCTTCTTTCTTTCAATTTCTTTAAGATGATTTTTGGAGCCATTTTCAGACTCATGCTTTACTTTGTTTTGTTCTCGTAGGATATATTAAACCTTTCTCAAAATTTGTTTGCCTTTCCTAAGAGAGGTTAAAGGAAAGGATTTTGGAGGAAACAGCTGTTCAGGAATAGATAATAGAGTAGATTTATCCATCTTTTTATACAAAGTGCTTTCATCCTCTGTACTTAGAGGAAAATAATATTCTGTACCATTGACTCCAATATTTGTATTGAGACTACTGAAAGGAAATGGTCCAGCTAAAATATAGAATGTTTCCTATGTTATTTCCTACAATACATCATATTCTGTTTTCATTTTAGCTCTTGTAAAAGGTATTACATCTTGTAAAAGGTAGTCCAACCGAGAAGAATTTTACAATCACTTGCTAAACCTTAGAGTTTAACAGGTAGACAAGATTTTTTCAGTTTGTAGAACAGACTTGGATACATGTAGGAGATTTTCTTTGGATCACAGTAAAAGGGTCTAAAATCAAGGGGACTACCCATGTGACCAGTGGTTACTGTCAAGAATACTGGTATACATTTAAAGCCTTAAATGTAAGATTACAAATGTAAGAGGTGTAGGAATACAGTCTTGACTTCAGTCATTAGCTGAAACACTGTAATGAGAAGCAGTTTTAATTTAGGTTACCTCTAGAAGAAAAGACACATTCTAAGAATCATTTAAGGTCTTAGATGTTCAAGCAAGTTTCAACTCAGTTTTGGCCCACTGAAACTGACCTGCCTTAACAAAGGTATGTGTCTAGTCTCTATCTATTCTGAAAAGAGACTCTTCCCTTTAGAAGATGATTTATCCCACCTGTTTTAGCATAGGAGTGTTGTCCTGAGGAGCAAACTAATTCTTTTCGCTGGCTATATATCAGGCACATGCCTGAGGCTGAGGAATATGATTTGGGAAATCTGTTAATGAAGATACACGGGAAAGGAAAAAAAAAAAAAGTTTATATTCTTTCATTATAATCACTTAGGAAAATTTCCAGGTATGGATCACTGGCCAGATAGTTCAGGGTTAGAAGCTGTTATTGTTTGTGCACAACAGATAAACAAGAATAAAAATGTGAAATCATAGTAAAAACAATCTGTATGTACTTGTTACTAATTTAATTATATATCTTGTGCAAATTTTAAATGTCAAAGAACTATTTCATTGTCAGTAGCTAGTTTTGGATGCCAAATCCTATATCTCTTATAATATTTAAGAGAAGGTGTGCCTTTAAGTTACCCAAAGGATAATATTATTTTTTCATTGAAATGAAGTCATTAATTTCTTTGAACGAATTTTCACAGGAAAAAAAATATTTTTGTGAATTATATTGAGAAAAGTGGGAATAAAATTTATATCCAACATATCTTCATCAACATATTGAATACTTTAGATAGTCTTATCAGGACAAATTTGTTGCCCACCAGAGACTCATATTAGTGATGTCGCCAAGAGACTGCTGAGCCTTGTACAGCCTACATACTATTATCAACTCTTGTTGTTTCATATGGGCACCAATGACACCATCAAGAGCAGTCCAAGGTGTATCGTGGAGCAGCTTGGAGCAGCTGGAAGAGGGTCTGGAGCACAAATGGTTTTCCCTTCAGTCCTACTGGTCAAAGGAGACGACTTTGAAAGGACCAATCAAATTCAGTGGATCAATGTATGGTTGCAAGAATGGTGTCATAGCTAGGAATTTGGCTTTTTAGACTATAGAACTCTCTTTCAGAAACTTGGTCTAGTGGGGACAGATGATGTCCATCTGTCAGAGGAAGGGAAGAGCATGTTTGGTTGCAGGCTTGCCATGCTGATGAAGAGATCTTTAAACAAAAGTTGCCAGGAGAGGCGAACCTCCATCCACCCAATTGGCTGGATACCAGCAATAGATGCCTAGAGTCAGGAAAGGGATCAGAAGTTAGTCGGAAAACACCAGAAGGGCAGCACAAAGGAATTCCAGCCAGCCCATCCAATAAAGCAGTTTCATTAGGGCACCAACTTAAGTACCTCTACATAAATGCCTGCAGCATGGGAAATAAACAGGGGGAATTCAAAGTTTTAGTTAAGTCTCATGGCTATGACATCATTGGCCTCAATGAGACATGGTGGGTTGACTGGCATGCCAGGAGTGCTGGGATAAATAGTCACAGGCTCTTCAGGAGAGATAGGCAGGGAAGCAGAGGAGTTAGAATAGCCCTATGTGTTAGGGATTTTCTTGACTGCATGGAGCTGAGCAATGGTGATGAAAGGGTTGAGTGTCTCTGAGTAAGAGTCAGAGGAAAGGACAATAAGGCTGATATTATGGTGGGAGTCTGTTACAGACCACCCAAACAGGACGAATAGGTAAATGAAATATTCTATAAACAACTAGAAGTCTCATGATCCCTAACTGTTGTTCGTATGGGGGACTTCAAATTTCCTACACATACAGTATCTGGAAATACAGTATAGAAGAGAGGAAACAGTCTAGGAGATTCCTGGTGTGTGTCGACGATAACTTTTTGACACCTGCGGTGAGTAAGCCTACCAGGGAAGGCACACTACTTGATGTGTTGTTTGCAAGTAGAGAAGGACTTGTGGGTGATGTAATAGTTGGAAGCTGTGTTGGGTATAATGATCATGAAATGATAGAATTTTTTATCTTTGTTGAAGTAAGGAAGATGGTTAGCAGGATTGCTACCCTGAATTTCCAGGGGGCAGACTTTATTCCGTTTAGAGACCTGGTTGACAGAGTCCATTTGGAGGTGGTTCCAAAAGGCAAGGGAGTCCAGGAAAGCTGGACTTTCTTCACAAATGAAATCATAAAGGCATTGGATCAGGCTCTCCTAATGTGCCAAAAGTTGAGCCAGTTGGGGAGAAGGTCAGCCTGGCTGAACAGAGAGCTTCTTCAGGAACTCAGGGAGAGAAAGAGTTTATGAACTGGAAGAAGGGGCAGGCAACACAGGAGGAATATAGAGCTGTTACCAAGCTGTGCAGAGAGAAAATTAGAAGTGTTGAAGCCTATCGAACTCAATTTGGCTAGCACAATAAAGGAAAATAAAAATACTTTTATTAACATTAACAGTAAATAAAGGATTAAGGAAAATCTCTATCCTTTATTGGATGTGGAGGGAAATGTAATGATGAAAGATAAGGATAAGGCTGAGGTATTTCATGCCTTTTTTGCCCCAGTCTTTGTTAGATAAGACAATTGTTCCCAGGGTCACCAGCCTCCTGAGTTGGGAGGCAGTGACAAGAAGTGAGATGAAGTCCCTATAATTCAATGGGAAATTGTAGGTGACCTCCTACATCATTTGAACATCCGTAAGTCTATGTGGCTGGACAGTATTCATCCGAGGGCACTAAAGGAGCTGGTAGAAGTGCTTGCCAAGCCACTTTCAATAATTTACAAGCAGTCCTGGCTAACTGGGGAGGTCCCAGTTGACTGGAGATTACCAAATGTGACTCCAACCTACAAGGACAGGAACAAGGATCCAGGGAATTACATGCCTATCAGTCTGACCTTAGTGAGAGGGAAAGTCATGGATCAGATCATCGCACTGCACAAATGTGACAATCTAGTGATCAGAAGCAGCCAGCATGGATTTATGAAGGCAGGTCCTGCCTGACTAACCTGATCACATAAAAGACAAGATGTTTCACTTGGTAGATGATGGCCAGTCATCAGTGGTGCTCTTTAGGGCTCAGTCTTGGGGCCAGTTTTGTTTAACATTTTCATCAGTGATCTGGATGAAGGGACTGAGTGCACTCTTAGCAAGTGAGGTAGGGCTTTTGATCTACGCTTGAGGGTAGGAAGGCTCTGCAGAGGGATCTGGATAGAATAGATCAATGGGTTGAGTCCAGTCATATGACATTCAAGAAGGTTAAGTGTTGCGTCCTGCACTTGGGTAAAAATATCCCCATGTAGTGGTATAGGCTTAGGGAAGAGTGGCTGGAAAGTTGCCCAGCAGAGAAGGACCTAGGTGTGCTGGTCACCAGCTGGCTGAGACATGAACCAGCAGTTTGCCCAGGTGGCCAAGAAGGCAAATGGCATCCTAGCTCGCATCAGAAATAACATGGCCAACAGGACTAGGGAAGCGATCATCCCTCTGTACTTAGCACTGGTGGGACAGCACCTCAAATATTGTGTTCAGCTTGGGGCCCCTCACTGCAAGAAGGATATTGAGTTGCCTGAGTATACCTGGAGAAGAGGAAGCTGAGAGCAGACCTCATTGCCCTCATCGTCATTGCTATCCACAACTACCTGAAAGGAGGTTACAGCAAGGAAGGTGTTGGTCTCTTTTCTCAGGTGACAAGTGATAGGATGCAAGGAAACGGTCTCAAGTTGGACCAGGAGAAATTTAGGTTGGACATAAGGAGGAATTTCTTCACAGACAGGGTGGTCAAGCATTAGAATGGACTGTCCAGGGAAGTGGTGGAGTACCCGTTCTTATTCCTGGAGGTGTTTAATAAACGTGCAATGTGGTACTAAGGGGCATAACTTAGTGATGAAATTTGGTAGGTCGAGTTGATGATTGGACTTGGCAATCTTGAAGGTCTTTTCCAACCTAGATAATCATCTGATTCTGTGATTCTAAATGTACAGTACTTCAGCTTTTTTTTTTTTTCCTGATTATGCCTTTTAAAATACAAAGATTTTCTAAAGTGCAATTGTCAATGTGCAAAATTCATTTGGTTCTTTTATCAGACAAAAATGTGGCATTATCTTCACAATTTTACTAGCTATATAGTCTATTCTTGGATTCATCTTATGTATCATTTACATATTAAATTAAAATCTATCCCAAGACTTTCTGTTGCAATGCACAACATCTTCCATATTGATTGTATTATTACTGCCTCTAAAACTTTTCATCAAAAATAGAATTGAAGGGTATATTTAGCTGAACAGTGGCTTACAACCGTCATATAAGACACAGGGCAATTGTGATTGAGGAATTAAATTTTGGTGAAGGATTAAGTATATTTCCATCTCTAAGAGCATATGTTCAAATGCTACATTAAACTGGGCTCATAATCTTCCATTAAAAGAAATATTAAAAATGTAATATAGGGTGATATTTTTATGTACTTATTTTTTATGTTCTTCATGCTGATCATTGAAAACACCAGACAAGAGTTTTTTAGAATGTTTTTCACTGCCCTGTGCTTACTTTATAGGCAGGGAAATGATTGACCTCACATTGTTTCAGGGATTAGAGACTCACTGTGTAGCCTGTAACCTGGTCACACAGAAATACCCACAATCTGAGAAAAATTATTAGAGTACTGCTTGGGGGAAAATTCCCTAGCCAGTGATGAATAGCTTCAACAAAGAAGTTTCTTCTCTTCTGTCTCCATTTGCACAGAGCATGACCATGAATAACAGTTTTATGAATCTCATAACTATTTTTCAGACAAAGCTTCTTTACTTTGTGCAACATTGAATTTTAATGAAACAGTGAGATGATTAGCATACCTGAAAACATCAAAATATGTTGTAACATACGTTTAAATGACTAAAGCATTTTACTAGAATAAGGCACAAGCATTTTAATTCTGGCAATTTTGTTTTGTTTTTGTTCAAAACTAGACATTGGACAAAAGCAACTATGTGTATGATAGAATTCTGTGACTGGCAGTTGGCATAAAGAGCTGGATAACAAGAAGATAGATCATTTGACCCAATCACACAGGAATGGAAAATCTGGATAAGAGTACTGGGTGAAAACCCTTCTCTGGAAAAGTTGTTCTGGAACCTTCACAGTTTGGTACTGAAATAATAATAATAAAAAATCTAGGTCTCACTTGAAATGCCATAATGGCAACGCAAAAAAAAAGATATGTATAAATTAAGCATTGCAACAAACAAAACTGCCCAACCTGCAGGATCTATTTTTAGGACCCCATTCAAAACAGTTACACATAATAAACTCCAGAGAGCTCAGATTATCTGTTTTAAAAGTATAAAGAGCAACCATTCTTCCCATTCAAGGATTCTATTTCAAATTAATGCTTAAACCAGGAAGTCATTTTTTCTGGAAATTTCAACCTTGGAGCTCCAATTGCTTCTTTTTTTAACTTCCTTTGTATATCAGATGTAAAACAAGCTTTTTTAGAAAACTTTTTTACAGCAATGAAAATGTTCCCCTGCTTTTTTTCCCGTTGTAGTAAAACCCAATCACTTCAGCATATGTATAAAAGAATACTAATGTTTAGCCAAAAATGAAAATCTACTTCTATCCCTTCTTTTTTCCTTTAGTTGTATTTATTTGGCACAACAACCTCTAGTATCAACGGCTTTCATCAGACTAAAAGGAAGGAAAGACTTAGTTTACTAAGCTCTGCAGTTGCTGGCACTAATATTTTAAGTCAAGAGTGAGTGAAGAAGGAAAATGTGAACTAACATGCACAAAACAAAAGACTGTAATTTCATTCTGCCAAAAAATAAAAATAAAAAATTGATTTGTGCAGCTATCTTGGACTGTAACATCATTTGCCTTTTTAAAATCAGTGACAGAATTCATAAAAATGTCATTATGAGCAACAACGAATCCTTGAATGCACAAATGATCATTAGGGTTATTTCATAAACTTATTTTAAAATATATTTATTTAGTTTAGATCTCCATTTTGTTGCTAATTTGAATGCAAACTAATCAGTGTTTATTAGAATCTTTGACTCAGCTAACTGAAGATGAAATTCTGAGCCTTTGAGTTTAGATAGTAACACAGATTTTGTATAGCCATTCTGGTTTTCCTAATTCAGTATTTTTGTTGTGTACATAATTTCATCTGACAACATGAAAGTTGGAAAAGTATTGAAGGTATCAAAGTAAGGTTGTCTACTGGACTAAGGAAAAACAGAGTGTCTTAAGAACTAAAGAAACAGAAGGTAAAAAAAATAGAAAAAAAAAAAAAAGAGCATTTTCCTCAGAATGCAGATTGCTGAAATGGAGTAAGAGAGATTATTGGAGATTCAGGAGACCCTGAAATCTGTCAGAGAGGAGTGGGTTTGTTCTGCAAAATATATACATGTATAACTGTCCTCAGGCTCAGGTAAGAGAAGGGAGTTTGTGTAAGAGAAGCACTCTGAAAACTCTGTCAGGGCATTATTGTTGTCCAGGCTTGGAAGAGATGATCAATGTCCTTTCCTGTGAGAAAAACTGCTTCAAAGTACCTCTGTGAGTAGTGGTTTTCAGAATGAACAAATAAAGAGAAGTCTCATAGACCATTACTCAGAGTTGGAACCAAAGGTTCCTCAGATGTAAGATAAAAACATCAACAGGCAACCTCTGAGAAGGGGTGAGTTGAGCTTGTCCCTACAGCAAATTAATCAAATAAATAAATAAATGTAATAATAATAATAATAAAAAGATAAAAAAACGGAGAAGGTTTTTTGCCTTATTTTTTTTTTTAGCAGCTGTGTAATTTTCACTGCTCAGTAACTCAGAAAGGAATTGAGAAGTAAACATTCAAATTATTAGTAAGGAGTTATTTGCCTTTTGGACTGAATATCTTAAAATGTATCTGGAACTGTGTCTTAAGAAGAATGGTGGAAGTTTAATGGCTAAGTGATAAAGAGTGATAGGACAAAGTTGTGGGAAAGCTACAGCGAAAGATAATTTCAACATTTGCCATTGATGACTTAATATAATTTTCAACCTCTGATGAATTCTATGGCTCCTTTATTTACAGATAATGCCAGATTCAAGTCTTTTCACTAGGAATGACTAGACAATTCATAATTATCGACTGCACATTGTACTGTACACATTCTTTGCACCCCGATGCTTTATTGTTCATTCTCTTTTAGTGCCATAAAAATGTATGACAGTTTAATTGAATCTGTACTTGTAAATGATCTTTCCTTTCCTATTTCACTTATATGCATTTGAAAGAAAACAGGGCCTTTCCGTGAAGGGTTTAGCAACAGTGATTTTTCTTTGATTTCCTTAACTGCACATATAAACTTTTAAGTATAATTAAATGACCTCTTATACCAACCTGTTTTTCGTTTGTTTGTTTGTTTTTAAAGAAGAAGAAGAAGAAGAAGAAGAAGAAGAAGAAGAAAATCCTTGCTTTGTTATACATAAATAAAAACTCCAGGAGTAGTTGTAATATAATTGTATTTTGTACTTTCTCCAAAAGAGCTACATCTGGAGAGGCATGCCAACAGCTGCAAAGTCTGTCCTTTTCTCAGAGGAGCTTTCAGCAGAATAAATTTGGAAGCAGCAGTAAGGTCTGTATGGGGTAATGGTTGATCTTTGACCATGCTGACAGCCAGAGCTCTTATCGTCTTGCTCAGTAACAAGTCAAATTGGGCATTAATTGCTGTTCAGAGAACAGTGCACAATTAAACATATGAGACACAGAAACTGGTACAGGGCAGAAGGGAACAAGAGATGTCAAGGAGTCATGAGACAAAACCTTTTTTTGATACTCTGTTCTAAAGACAATGTGAGCTTTATATGTAAAATACAACACTTGAGAAGGTTCCCTAGTTACCAGGCACTGCCCCAAAAAATCAATGCTTAATAACTGGTTTCTTATCAGCAGAAACTTGAAATGTATTTGGGACAAGTCTGTACTAAAGATGTCTGCATCAAACTACCCTGTCTGGATCCACTTGTCTACAGTTCTTTTCATTATTATTATTACTATTATTATTATTAGCAAATGGTCACTTAGAAACTCACAGATAAATTCAAATTAGCTACTGTGATGAAGTAAGCTAAGTTATTTTTGTGGATATTCTTATTTAGTTGTGAAATGGCCTTGCTTCCTTGTAATTTATTATTCAAATTTAGTAAGTATTAATGTCTAGGCAAGCCTATCATCTCTTGCACAATATTACTCTATGAAACTTACCTGTTCTCCTTTCTTCAATTCTGTCATACTTGCCTAGAAATTACAGACAGCTAATGTTTAAGCTAAGTTTTCTGACATTTTGGTAACAGCTGTCCAGCAAAGAGTGTTTTCTTAACTAGTAGTAAAAAAAGGGGAAAAGATTGTAACTCTGTTTGCATTAATAACACTTTCCAGATACAAACTCTGGGCACAACCACCTAAAACACATCTGCCTATTGAAAAAACAGAGACAAATCCAACCACACTTGATATCTTAAACGTCTGTAAAGCAAACTATAAAGGCCGGAAAACTGTAAAACCACAAAAGCTCAATCAATTGCAGCCACAAGCCAAGGTAAGCATGGGACCAAAGCTGGAATTTCATTTTAAAAGTAGAGACCAAATCATTCTGTCATAACTCCTTTTAAATGCAATTCCAGGATAAAGAAAAGCATTATATGACAACCCAAGTTCACCAGGTTCACCTTTGTAGGTGTTAGGGATTTGAATCAGACTGATTATGAAGAAACAAAAGCTGACAACCATTCACATCCAGCTAGCGTTGTGAAGCCAATAACCTTCTTCCATAATATTCTACAGCTCTTGCTATAATCAAGAAGTGGAATATGTGTAACCCAGCCCATGATCTGTACAGATAAGAAGACCTCCAGCCTGGTATTTTCAAGGGAAGCCTTTCAAATTCAAGAAATATATACTCTGCTCAAACTTTTTACTTATTTTATATTTTAGCTAAAATTTATTATTATTTTAATGATAAATGGCCCTTAATTTAATTTATTCAAGTACAAATACCTTTGGGAATTTAAAAGTTTTCCCATAAAACAAGGTTTGAGATTATAAGAGTTTTTTCCTTTTTCCTCCTGCACAGTGGTGGAGAGTTTTAGAAAAATGTATCTTTAAGTCTAAAATAGAGAAAAAGATACAGCCATCCAAATATAAATCAGAGATTAGGATGTGATCAGCTTTCCTGACTTCTTGGATTGTCTTCAGTTTAGGCATCTAACCTTTGAAATATCTTACTTAAGCAACAGGCATTTGATTTCACCTGTTGGCTTTGTTCTCCATGTTGAACTGAGTTTAAAAAGTCACATAAGTGACTTTAAGTGCTACATAACACAAGAATCTAAATCTACATTTTTTTTATTGGAAAAATTCTTTTGGAAATCTGGCATCATCTTAGACAAGTATTTTGAGTAGACTGTTATAAATACCAGCCTACAAGATTACCTTATCTCAGAAATCCTTCCTAAATAGTTTCATTGGACAAAATCTGGAATTTCATTTTTAAAGTATCATTAGTTTCATTTAAAAAAATCTTCTGAAAAAAATCTTTAAAATTTGATAAATTAACATTTTTAGCATTTCAAACAGCAAAGATTCCTGACTAGTTCTGCTGTTTCTTCCTGTTTTAATCACAAAAGTCTGCACTTTTAGACTTATGATGAAGTGCCTAATGTCTATTCTTCCAACTCATATTTTTACTTCATTTTCACATTCAATTTCCTTTTGAGGAAATAAGTACAGATCACTGGTTATTCTTGTTAAGCCATATTTAATTAAAATAATAAGTCAAAGGTACTAATTACAGAACATCAGATGCCATGAACCAGCACTCAACTGAACAAAGGAGCATGCATATTTGATAAGATCTGGGTAAAACTCCTGATTTATGTTTAGATTTTTTTTTATTATTATTATTTAAAAGAGAGAGAGAGAGAAGAATTACTTAAACTATTTACAAACTTAATCTTATATTTCAAAGAACAAAACTTTTTAATATCCATATGTAGTATATGATTTGGGGCATGAGGGTGGTGGTCAGTTCTTATTAAGAGATTATAAAGTCATTATCAGATAAATAAATAGATGGTCAAAATAACACTGACAGGCAATCAGAGATATTTACTTTTGCTTGGAACTGCAATGAAATATGAAAACTCAAGTGTTGAGGTATCCTTTTCTTCATACAGCTTTATAGTACACACAAAACATATATGGACCATATACCCAGGCATCCAGAAATGGACCCATCTGAGAGGTCAAAGACTGCATAGGTTTGGGGGCCAATGTTTCTACAGGGTATAAAACATTATTTGTGAGGCATGCAGAGATAAGAGATGTTTAAAATCTGCTAGGATTTCTTGGAGAAATTGTGCATATTTCTTGGAAAATGTAACAAATTCAAAATGTAGGTGTTGAAAGCTGAATTTATAATCAGGCACCTTTTAAACCTCAGTCTTATGTTAAAAGGAAAGCTCTTTTATATGAAATACAATAATCACTGTCAAAATAATAAAAATCTTAGTTGTTCTACATTGTTTTCTTAATCAAGGAGAACAAATAACTTTCCAAACGCTTAATTAAAACTTCTGGGAAGGAGGTTTTGCTAATCTCATTTTACACTTGTGGTTACATAGACACAAAATGGAACTGACCCCTCTACAGAGTAAGATTCGTGTCCAGATTATAAACACATCTATTTTGGTGTGTTAATGTAGAGGTCACATAAACAAAGTTTTCTGGTATCCTTTGGGATGAATCCTGGCTCCAGCTAATGAATTAGAAATGTAGGATTGTGATATAAATATCTGTATGTCTTAATACCTGCAATTTTACGTAGTGTAAAATAGCACTACTTGCTTGGAAGTGCATCTCTGTGCTCTGCATTGCACACTGCATCTTGGCGTAGCAGTTTATATGACAGTGAGCTAAATGACTGTTATATACAATGAACATTCAGGGGTCTGCTCACTTTTCTAAACATTGGTCTTTATCACCATTTGGAGTTCCCCAGAATATATAAGGCAACTTCAGGAAGATAAAAGATCAGTTGGAAGACCCACTGGAGGCCTGCACTCTTGACCGGCAGCTGAAGGCCAGTAAATTAAAGAAAACCTAATCTGCACAGGCAGCGGCAGCTCCAAAGTTATTCAGCTCGTCATGAAACAAACAGCATCCTGAAATGAGATGAATGATTCCCCAGATGACACTGACTGTATTGATCAGATCTCTATTGCCTATAAATTTTATCTCAGTTAAATATAATGTCTACCTTGGTTGACTATAACTATAACTTAAACTCATAGCTAGCATGTAGACATATAAATATGGACACTTACGTTTAGGTATCTACAATATGAGTCTGAATTTCACCCTCAGGGCTTAAGGCAGTTCCTTAAACCAAGAGGTCATTGGTAGCCTATTGCCAATGCAACTATTTTTGCATAACCATCTACCAGTTCGTTAAGGCAGGTCCTCTGTCACATCTGTCAGCCATGTAACCATGTATATATACACAACAAAATGTTTCAAATAACACAGGATGCTTACATTTATGCAACTGAAACAAGTTCTTGTTTTCAGGGGCTAGCATGAAAAGCTCCTGACTGCTGTTTTTACATTGCAGTATTAGACCTCACAGGGACTTTCTTTCATAAGTCAGGCATCTGACAGCCCTGTGTACCTTTAGCTCTTCACCAAGTATGCAAATAATCATTTCCTTAAATCTCTGTTAGACTGAGTCTTTCAGCAGTTGGACAGGACAATTACATCTGCAGTAATAATACACGAATATTTTATGCAGAAAATATGTTATAGTACCTTATCTTGGTACTAATAGATAATCTTGGAGCAGATTATCTTGAGTGTCATCACGCGGCACTTGCAGGGCAACCAGGCGATCAGGCCCAGTCAGCATGGGTTTATGAAGGGCAGGTCCTGCTTGACGAACCTGATCTCCTTCTATGACCAAGTGACGCGCTTAGTGGATGAGGGGAAGGCTGTGGATGTGATCTACCTTGACTTCAGTAAGGCTTTTGACACCGTTTCCCACAACATTCTCCTCAAGAAACTGGCTGCTCGTGGCTTGGACTGGCGTACGCTTTGTTGGGTTAAAAACTGGCTGGATGGCCGGGCCCTGCATCTGGGGCGTAACAACCCCGAGCAGCGCTACAGGCTGGGAGAAGAGTGGTTGGAAAGCTGCCTGGCAGAGAAGGACCTGGGAGTACTGGTTGATAGGCAGCTGAATATGAGCCAGCAGTGTGCTCAGGTGGCCAAGAAGGCCAACAGCATCCTGGCTTGCATAAGAAGCAGTGTGGCCAGCAGGTCTAAGGAGGTGATTGTCCCCCTGTACTCGGCTCTGGTGAGGCCGCACCTCGAGTACTGTGTTCAGTTTTGGGCCCTTCGCTGCAAGAAGGACATGGAGGTGCTCGAGAGAGTCCAGAGAAGGGTGACGAGGCTGGTGAGGGGTCTGGAGAACAAGTCTTACGAGGAGCAGCTGAGGGAGCTGGGGTTGTTCAGCCTGGAGAAGAGGAGGCTCAGGGGAGACCTCATCGCTCTCTATAGGTACCTTAAAGGAGGCTGTAGAAAGGTGGGGGTTGGTCTATTCTCCCACGTGCCTGGTGACAGGACGAGGGGGAATGGGCTAAAGTTGCACCAGGGGAGGTTTAAGTTGGATGTTAGGAAGAAATTCTTTACTGAAAGGGTTGTTAGGCATTGGAATGGACTGCCCAGGGAGGTGGTTGAGTCACCATCCCTGGAGGTCTTTAAAAGATGTTTAGATGTAGCCCTTAGTGATATGGTTTAGTGTAGGACTTGTTAGTGTTAGGGCAGAGGTTGGACTAGATGATCTTGGAGGTCTCTTCCAACCTAGACGATTCTGTGATTCTGTTATAAAAAAACATTGCTGAGGCCTAAGTCTTAGAAGCGTCATTGGGATTTAAGAGGATGTTAAATTTTTCTTTGAAATGAAACAGTGCATTGATTTTAAGATCTATCAACCTGGCTGTGGAAAGATATTTTAGTCACCTAGTAAAAATATGACATTTTAAAACAGTGTTCTGGTATCAGAATATGTGAAAAAACATGATGTTTTTCAGCTGATTAGATCTATAAATACACAAGTGAAAATACTGATAAAATCTATTGAAATTGGATAGACATGTAAGATTCTGGAAAAAAAAAATGATGCCAAAGTGAAGCTAACTCTACTAAAGAGCTACATTTGTTATTTGGGCAGCCCTGAAAAATCTTTGTTCTGCCTTGATACTATAAAGAAAATGGAGAACATTGTCTTTTACAAATTATTTTTCTCTTAAATTTAATTCTCTGTTGCAAAACATTTGAAGATAAGAACTACTAAGCAAAACAAAATAACAGTAATAATTATTAAACATATTTATCTGGAGAGCAGGCCAGTGTAAGAAGGGATCTTGTCAAAATTAATGGGATCAAGTTCTTGCCTAACTAAGGATTAGTCATGTGACTGAAAAGAGGTTATTAATGTTTCATTATTTTACCATTGTTTTTAAAGCCAAAAGATAACAGTTCTAGTGAATTTTATTTATTTGACTTTGCCTGATGTTTAGACCCTTACTATTTTATATTCTTTTATATTATTTTACATTCTTTAAGTTAAGATATTTTTTCAGTGTTGCCAGACTATTCCTAGAGAATAAGTAGGTTTTCCATATCTCCAGGGGTACAAAATATCAGAAGAATATAATGCTAAGCATATTATAAATTCTTTCTTCCTACAAAACTAACTCACATTTTGAAAAACATTTGTTGTAGTACTTTATTAGGATAACCTGAAATATTGCAGCACCAGGATAAGCTATTTGAATCCCCTGATTCAGTGAAAGGATTATTCTACGTTATTTCTCCATGAAATCATTATACATTTAGTCCAATTGAACATCATGCAGTGTTTTAGCATTGTTCTGGCATGCTGAGAACTGCAAATGTTCAGGCTGGTAAAAGAATTGGGTGCTAATTCTGCTCCCATCTATTCTCTTTAAATCATTGTCTTAGCCTCTGGCTTTAGACATTTTCTGGAAAAAGTATTAAATGGGAGAATATAATCTCTTCAAATAAAGCAGAAATTTAGCATGCTTTTCATACTCATTACATTTGTTATTACACACCTGCAGATCTGTCAAAAAGAAGAAATGAGAAAGAACCAGGAAGGAAAGGCAGCCTTCCAGTACTACACAGAACTCAGAGACAGAAAGCCAATAAATTGCATCTACAATACCCCATTGTAATTTCTCTCTTGATTCTGACCTTTATTTCACAGAAGTTGCTCAGATTAAGGTTCAGGAATCACTTTTAGCAAAAATATTGTACTCCTACTATGATTATAGAGATCTTTGTATGCTCTAAAGTGTTTTCGGATAAGGCATGCTACATATTAATATAATACTTTTTTTTTTTTAAAAAAAATGTATTATGTTCAGCAATAATACAATCAATAGCATAAGCCACATGTAACATAGCTAAAGAACCAGCAGATTAGAACCCAGGTTGTGAACCAGCAGTTGTCAGGCAAATTCAATATGATTCAGGAGATCAGAGAATACAGAAATGGAGGAGAAAAAAAATAAGAAAAATATTCTGAACAGATCGGAAGAGTGTCCTTATCTTTTACGCTTCTGATTGTTATTTTCTTTCTATGTATGTTGCTTGCAAATTATGCTCTTTTTTTTACCAGCTGAGTGAAAAACGAAGGTTGTCCACACCTTGCCACAGTCATCTGGTTTTCACCAGGTTGTAAGTAAATAAAGTCCTGTCTCATACTCAGGTCAAGATATTTACTATTTATTTCAGTGGAGCTAGGCTCCTGAATGCCTTTACTCATTTACATAATTTCTGAAATATAATTGGATTTTCCATTACACTTACATTTTCTTAATTTATGTTGAATTTGATATAAGCTTTAGGGACTCATGATCACCCATAATCCACCTGGTTATCCGGAAGGATTAGAAGTATATTTTGTGGCAATATATTTTTTTTCTATTTTGCAAGATTTTCTTTCAACAGAAATAAGCTATTTGCAGAAAACAAAAGAAGCCGCATTGGTCATATTTTTCCTCTCCCTTTTCTGACAAGTTGCCTAAATTCATAAATACATTTTATTACAATATCTTGTTGTCTTATAAATGTATTAATTCATGAAATCCCAAAAATTCTACGTGACTTTATAAAATGCTACTGACTATTAAACATCATTATCCACATGGTTTAATCTTGTAAAAAAAAAAAAAAAAAAAAACAATAAAAAAAACACAGATTTAACTGCACATTGTTTAACTTTTAATCCAATCCACAAGAAATATTTCCAAGTGAAATGTACTTTCAAAGAGGAGATTTGGAAAGCAATTATTTATGAAACTCTATATAACAACATAAAAACAATAAGACAGTGATTGTGCCTTCATCAGGCCATCAGGCACAAAAAATAATAATAATTAAAAAAATCTATATATAGATGAGTAAAATTAGCAGGAAAAAGCAAAACAAAACAAAAAACACACACAGTTTACAGGCTTCAATCACACAGGTAACTGATCCTCCAAGAGTGGATTGTTTTGAGAGGGGAGCTAGAGGGTATTCTAACATCCCTACCAGGTTTAAGGTGAACAAGACAAATAAGTGAAGAATCAACTCAAAAACTGATAATATCCCCCTACAAAGCTTTTTTTTTTTTTTTGCCTTGTTTTTTTGTGTGTGTGTGTGTGTGACAAGACAGTAATGTTTTGGTAGTAATACATTTTTTAGAAGAAGCTCAAACTATCCCAACCTTTGAAATGGACAAAGACAACACAGTAAATGTTCATATCCCCTTGCCTACACTGGTTATTTAGGCAATGTGGAATAAGGACTGGTTAATTAATGTATCTTTACCTTCTAGCCATTAAAAAAAAATAAATAGTAGCCTTAAGGATTAAATCAAGACGTGCTTGTAAGCAGATTCTGTGGAATTTGAGACTGTGGAGACTATAATCAGAAGCCAAAAACCTACAACTTAAGCCTTTTTATAACCAAGATAATAAAAACATGTTTGGATTTAGTCTCCTGAAGAAGATTTTAATGAAAAATTATGAAGATAGCGGCTATAAAGAATGATAATAGAATTTCAGTCCTGGAGCCCAGAACAGTTCTTGTAAACGGTTTAACATCTGCCTACTCTTCAGTTTGTTGCAGATTAACTTGCATACAGAACCGATTCTACTTAGTTTAGGTAATTCAATTTCAAGAGCTTGCATGATCCAGGTCGCCTAAAACAACTGCCCAAATTCCTAAAATAGTCCTTGGAGATTGTGAGGGAAATCTGAAGATCAGCAAAAAATAATGCTGCCTGTCCAATAGAGGCATTTCTTTCTCTACACTTAGTAGAGAACTCAGATGCCTCTAGATAATGATATTGCCCCACATCAGTTCAATCTCTAATTCTGTTAAAAAGACAGTGTTATTCAATGAGACAAGTAAGTAACTCTAATTCCCATTCTCCCCAGAGAATAGCAGCCCATCAGAGAAGAACGGGAAGGTAATTTCCACTCTTTGGTAGTCTGATATCTATGGCTGGAGCTGTTCCCCAGGGGACAGGAGGCTGAGGAAGATTAAGGCTGTATAAACCCCATGACCTAAGCCAGTGCTCAAAACACCAAGGAAGAAAACACTGTGCATAAGGACAGTTTTTCCTCTTAGTACTAAGCTACCAAATCATGAGGCATGTTTACTGAAGTGACATAATTCAATTTCAATGAGAGGGTCACCTCGTATACCCTATGCCTTGTTAATCAGGATATTCTCCAGCATTTTGGAGATGAGGATACCCTGCTCAGATTATTTCAAGTTAAACATTGTCTGATTCATTTATTACTGTTCAGACTATTACACATTCTTTCCAAACACACAAAACAAAACAAAACAAAACAACAAAACCACCCCACAATTTTAGAATTTAGAAACCTAGAATTTTAGAATATTTTTAGAGTTCAGGTACCTGTATAGCTAATCTTGGATCAATTTTTTTGAAAGGGTTAAATTTAAGAGTTTTTAAGCAGTCACCAGTGACTTCCCTTAAGCATCCCAGAGATATTCCAGTATAGCAAGGATGCACTTAATGAAAGCTGGCATGTAGAGAGTTAAGCAGTCTTTGAAAGCTGCTGACTCTAACTGCTATGGGTATTAGGTGCCTGTGTACTCCAGCTAAATTTAGGCCTACTAGATACCGTCTAGCGTTGTTTTGCACTCAAGCGGCCTCCATACATTCAGATTTTTTCCCTGTGAAACATCTGGCCTTTGAATATACATTATTATATCCTTTTTTTGAAAGAACTGTTAAAATTCAGAATAACTTATCCACATCAAAAATACATGCAAACTACTCAGAACACTATACATCTGTCAAGTTTGCTATCCTACAGTATCCTGCTAGCTAGCTAAATCTGGTTATGTAAGCATTCTCTGTGATTCCTGGATCATTTTAAAGGGAAGTGTATTAAATTTAAATTTTATAAATTCTTAAATATTTAAATTTAAAGTAAATGTTTAAATCCTGGTGTCTCATCAGGATCTGTCCTTTCATCTCACAGACTTCTGTCATGGTCCTAATAATTGACTCCACACTTGTTTATAGAGATTATTCTTCCTGTGTTTTGACAACTTCCAACCCACTACTAAACCTGTTAGTAATTCAGAAAAACATATCAATTCTCCTGTCACTTTTTTCTGTGCTGACGCTATCTTGGCATTTCCTTTTCCATAGCCTCTTGACAGACTGTTCATTTGGTCTACGGCCTTTACTTGCACCCCTGACCACTGCACCTTCAGTCAAGTGAAGGCAATGCAAGGACAAACAAAAAAAAAAGTTTTATAATTAAGACTTTTTTATTAGTGTTGCCTTTGTAGCAGCAAGTGCAGGGAATTTGAAGCATATAGCTGTACAAATATAGCTCACATTTTTATCAATTCCTTCAGCCACTAAATAATCTGAGTTCTTATCAGGTAACATGGCAAAAGTACTATGTTGAAACACAAAATCGAACAACAAAATTGAACAATAAAGTAAAACGTACTAAAAGCATCACATAAAAGAAAAAAATAATATTGTATTTCTGGACAGGGCTTGATTAGTTTCCTCATTTCGGAGGGAATGAGAGCTATAATGAAGTAAATCATTCTAGTCATGCTAAACAAGGGTAAAAATAAAAAATAAAATAAATAAGATCCTAAGTTCTTTTAAAGAATTCACATACATTATTTTATGGTCTGTAGAGTTCTACATATTTCATACAGTACTTGGCATAAAAGCCCACAATCTGGAGCACCAAGGTCTCTTAGCGTTACTTGAGAGAGTAACAATGATAATAAAAATTCTGGAAGGAGAGTTTTGTATTGTGTGAACCCCAAACAAGAATAGTCAGGACAGAAAACCCACTGGCTGCACCAGCCAGGTGATCTGCATGAGATAATTCACCACAGAGTTCACAGCTTTGGCTAGCCTGGGAGCAATGCCATGTGGTTGTAACTAAACTGCTTCCAGAACCTGAGCTACCAGCCTTCTTTTGAACTGTGCTGTCAGGGAGACATACCAACACATGTAGTACCAAAGCAGAAATCCCTCTGTGATCGTCATGTGGTCTAGACATACCCCAAATGGTCAGCAGCATGGAAACTTCCATCTGCTTTTCTTTGAACTCCAAGTTATGTGTTGTTTTAAATTTCTCACATATTTCAAAGTGATGTAGCAGCATATCTCTTAAAATGTTTATTTGCCAATACGTTCCTCATAAACTAGATGTGGATTTCACAGTAAGTTTTTTCCACCATTTCCTAGCTACTGATTTCTCATATATTCCGTAAAGAGAGCTGTCATTTTCAAAACATGATTTCAAATTATAGTAGACATATTTCCTAACTTGTTGTTAAAATACGTGCACATTTTTAGAGGACTCAACTTCAGACTTGTACTCAAGAGCATTTCTTTCTTCTGCTAAGATACATATTATATTTAAATTTCATATTTACTCTCTCCTTTTTCTTTCCTACTAAACGACTCATAGGTTTTCTAATCATATTTCTACTGGTTTTCTGATGAACTGCAGCTAAATACTGACCAGTTCCACACACAGGTAGCTAAATCTAACAATATTGGAAGTAATGTATTGTGACAAGTACATTTTTTCACAGTGAGATCTTAAACTGAGCTTAGGAACTCAAATGTATCCTGGGCTAAACAAAGATTCGGCATTTGGTAAAAACTTCCTTTTCAATTCATGAGTGCTTCATTGAGTGTCCAAACTCCATTCTCCCAGTAGTCCTCAGGACTCTCTCTTTTACTAGATACAATCTCTGAAATGTTTTGTACAAAATGCAGTACTTCATAAAGATAATATATTATCATAGCATTATAATGCAATGCAATAACTAAACTACCTGATATAATAATATTATATACTTTATAACAGCATAACAAGTGTAAAGCTCTATCTATTGCTTGTTAATTCTGCTAGCAGTCTGAAGCTACTCAATATTCTCTGTTTCCTATGTAAAAAGATAGTTTAGGTGGTAATCTTCAAAGCAGAAGATAAGCTGTTTCTTCACAGAATCAAAAAATCACATTGTTCTGGATGACAACGACCAAGAACTTTCTTTGCTGAAGAATGTTTGCATGGAGCTGGTTCACCATTGCTTCCTAGGGTGGGGTTGAGATTTCTGAGGAGTGAATCCATCCCAGGAGAAGATTTGAGAGAATTACCTGCTTCATGTTAATTTCCTTGCAGTAAATTCTTGCTGTGTATAAGCTACACACCTGTAGCTATATTTGCATTTTGTGTGATGACTATACATATATGTCTGTATATGTGTACACTAATACACATAGGCAAACATGGTTGAAGATTGGGTGTGTGCTTGTTTAGATGAATAACATATATATAACATTAACTATTGCTTCATCATCAATCATCCAGATTCACCATCAATGATTTCCTTGAAACAGGGCCTAACTTTCAGAAGCAAAAGGATGAAAGATGAGGAATGGGTAGGAAATGTTCACTCTGACCAACTGTGCTGTATTCTGACTTCATAACATCATCATTTTGGTCTCATTATACTCATACCCTTACAATACTGATATTTTTTCTTTTACATTTAGAAACGTAGCAGAGGATATTAGAAGGACTTCAAGATATCTCTAACCTCTCCTCTGATGAATCAATAAAATGTTCCCTTGGAATTTGAAAAATATAGGCATACAGGTTTGCAAAAACTTTAGAAGTGAACCTTACACATCACAAATCAAAATCAGAAACTATTTGAAAGCTCACATGTTAGTCGAGACCAAAAAATTCCACACATCATTTTTTTAGCAGGAACAATGTACACCAGAAAGATTCTTCTTCAACAGACAACTTAGACAACGAAGCCATTAGCTGGAGACTCAATATTTATTTGATGAAGAAAAATGCAAAGACAGATAAAAATCTCAAAAGCATTTGTCAGCCCTTTAAGTTTATGCACTCGTAAGTGTAAGAGATTATCCTCATACTTTGAAGTGTGGAATAGAATACAGATAATCTGAAATAACTGAGCAATAGTGCTGGCAGAAATAGGAACAAATAAATTAACTGTCATTTGTTACTCTATTAATCTCAGTGTAAAATCAAAACAGACCAGAATACTCTCTTTTTAATTAATTTTGTTCTTACTTCGTGAAGAATAATATCTCAGCCAGTTTGCTCAGACAAATGTTTTAAAGGGCCCACAATGGAAATGAGTGAGATGATCAATGGATATTGGGAATATAGCATCCTTGCAATACATATTATTCCTTATTTGAAGCAATTATTCATCATAATTAAATATAAGTTCATTGTGCTTTAAGGAAAGTCAGTGAGTCACAAGGGAAAAGTACCATGTTGCAGCTCTTACTTTGCTTACTTTTGATGTCAAGTAAAACTATTATTTTAATAGTTTATTCCTTTAACAGTCTCTGTGCAGAATGCTAATGGCATTCTTAAACACACTTCAACAAGCAGATTTCATAACAAAGAAGGGCTTGTTGTGTCTCTGTTTTTAGTCTGGGAAGGTAAGGAAAATATCTGACTTCTTTACATTAATTTGCTTACATTATTTCATAAGCACAGAGAAGTCTACGGACACTTATGCCTGCTCTAATTTCTAAGAATTATTTATATGAAAAGGACAAATTACTCATGCTAGTGTCAGTCTCTTAAAGACCATACAATCAAGATAAGGTTTATTCTTATTTTTAACAGCAACATTGGTGTGCATCTGGCCTGTGTCTATATTAGAGAATTCTAAAAAATTCATACTGGAGTCATTCCTAACTCAGCTGCAACAGCGATTGATCTAATGGGGACAAGCTGTGGCAACCTCTACTGTTCCCACCATAACATCCAATAATCAATTTTCCTGCAAAGAAATAAACATGGCCAGGCTGAGCACAAAAAAACTGCAGTAATTTGTATAAGACCAGAATGATCTTCATAATATGAAATATTATTGCATAGAAATCCAATGTTTACCAGTTTCTTAACTAAGTTAGCAGAACTGCCTCATTTTTTTGATTAAGTAAATTTGAACTGGATTCTTCCTAGCTTACTTTAACCAGGTATAAGACGGATGTTAGATATAAAGCAAGCTGCCTCTTTCATCAGTAAAGAACAACCAAAGGGCAATTTATGCAGGTAATCTTGGACAAATCCTCTGAAAACACCTAATTTTTCCACTGATTATAGAAGAAGCCTAGGTGCCTACCTTGGTTTAGATGTTTAATTTCAGTACAGCTCAAAGCAGGCAAGGTCAGTTATACCTCATACATAATAAAATTTCAGTACATAATGCATATATTATATGTATACATATTATTCTGTGTAGATATAATTTTTATATGTGTGTATATGTATATATGCATGGGAAGAGTATGAATGGATTTTTGTGTGTGCATATATAAACTTAAATTACAGAATCTGTATGTCCTAGCTGGTTTACAAACTTAAACTAACACAGATATAATGGAGCACACAAAAATATATACCTGGATCTTTTTATACAATAAAAAAATTAAATTTTTTAAGATAGAGTTCAACAGTGTACCAAAGAATATTTCCTTTTTGATCTCTGTTTATTTGCTTAAAGTTACATATGTACTTAAAATTATTTGATAATTCAGGGCCTTAATCTTGAGACCACCATGAAATAAAAATAATGCCACACAAGAAAGCATGAGATTTTAATCCACCAGCAATGAGATAAGTTTTATTTATGTCTAGTGCCCAGTCAAATCATTTACATTCATAGACCAATTTTCTTTTTGCCTACACATTTCCTCATTGATATGATCTGTTTTTCAAACTCTTCCTGCTTAATCCAAACACATAAATTCAGTTTCTTTAGCAATAACTGACCATTTTCCAGTATATTTTCTACAGAGATGCAAATGAAAGAAGCTGCATAAGGAGGATGCAAAACAAAAGTAAAATGAGGAGCCAAACCTATCACCACTGCTACGATGGAAAAAAATGTGCAATTTGTCTTTAAAATAAGAGCTAGTTACCAAATTTTGGTACTAGATTTTACGCTTGGTTGCATGTACAGAACTTTCACAGATTTCATTAGGATTTGTTCTTATGTACTGAAGAAGAGGGTTTGGCTTAAGACTTGTAATCATATCACATTAAAAAAAACTTGTTCTTCAGGTGCAACTAGAAGTTTAATGAGTTAGCGTCATGCAAACCACAATACGTAAATATTTGGACTCATTACTTTTTCTTTTATAAAACATCTCAGAGTGAGCAATGGATCTTATTACACTACTTGTTTTATCAGGGACAGTGTTTCTTGCCAATGGTCAAGGCAAAAGAGAACAGGAGAGCTAAAAAAAACATAAGGGGAAATGCAGTAAATAATGCATGATGAGATAATTCATTGAGAAGCAAGGTAACAAGACATAAAAGGATTCTAATAATTAATCTCTTGTTCTGTTCAACCAGCTAATATCAGAAAGAAGTTAGGATGTTCTTAGCAATGCTGTTACTTCCAGCCACTGACACAATTACATATAATACAAGAATTCATTTTCAAAAATACCCTGACTATATCTCAATAAATATATACACAGAAGACATAATCAGTACTGTAGGTTGGAATAAGATTTACTGCTCTTTGTTCAGTTCTCAGTATTGTACCAGTGTATATGAACATGCGTCTGAGTGGGACTTTTTTTCTGATTAAAGCACTTGAATTCAGGTGTTCATCACAGTGTATCTGTGTACTATGCATTGACCTCACATCACATTATAGACATGGTAATCTATTCAATTGCCTAAACATAGATGTCTGGCGTTTTCTGTAACATCTAAGGTTATCTAAGACCCCACACAGGGCTGACAAATATGAGTCAGGATGCACATAACAGCTGGATTCCTCTAATTAGCAGCAAAAGGCCAAGAAGGATAACCTGGACAAACTGAGTCAAGGCCTTGGACAATGCACAGTCACAGTTCATGTCCCTGGTAATAAGTATTAAGTGCCATTAAAGATTCCAAGGATGCTAAAATATCTATACAGATCTGATGAATGTGACTCCAGACCAATGGGACACTTGTGATTTTCCAGAAAAGTGGCTACATAGTACATGGGAGACTGTAGAGAGTATGAAATGGCACTGAACATAGATGTTTAAGCAACCTCATCATGCCAAATGTAGTCTGTAGAGCTGCTGGATTCATCCTATAGTAGGTATCCTGGGGGAGATTCATTCTGTTGAAGATAGGTTTTCCATTTGAGATTCCTTGGGGTATTTGAGAACACTTCACAAGACAAAGTATGGGAGCACACACAGGAGAGGTCCTGTTCTTAAGGTCCAGCTGGATACCTCACTGATCCTAAAAGACCTAGTCACCTACCAGCGAGAAACAGCATGTATCTTTATGTTAGATGAGCTGAATAGCTCAATACTGCCTGTATGGACTTCATTGGCTACAGTGGGATCTTGCATTGCATGTTGGTACTTATACTGTAGACACATATATTTGTGTGACTGAATCTAGAGATGAAATTAAACCAATTAATTAACTAATATGTCTGTTCTGAGTGCTTCTGAATTGTTGATGGAAAACTGGACAGGAGAAGCACCATTATAATACCACATAACCTGGATCTCAAACATTACACCAGCCAACACTGATGCTAGAGGACATCCCTAGTTTTCTTGCAAGGCCATCTTGCATCTAAACTGCGATATATAAGCCATATGTTTCAGTATCTCTGTACAATGACCTTCATTTGAAGCCAACTCTACTTCATAATCATAGGCAGTGCTAAAAATAGCTTTAAATACTGTGCAACATGCACAGAAAAAGCCTTGAACCCTTGTTGCATTCAATACTTTCTATGCAAGGTGCAAATGTAAAATTCTTTGGATTTCTTTCACACCATTTTTTTAATCTCTCGTTTGTTCTATCTAACATGCTAATTAACCTATGCAACTTAAAGCAAACAAATTTAAGAACTGGAAACTGAACAGGTAAGTTTAAGGCTCTGAGGCAGGGGCATTAATATAATGCAAGAGCACAGATTTGATCTTACATTTCTACCTTGAAAACCAGATAAATGCTTACAGAACTGAGAGGCAAATCAATGTTTGGTCTATTGCAAATAAGTAGTCTACACAATTTTTATGCTATTGTATACACATGTAACATGGCCTAAACCCTGGAAAACTGAGCTATCTTACCTCTGTCTTCCTGCCAAATAAAAATAAATGACTTGATTAACGTTCATGTCTTTAAGAAAGAAGATTTGAACATGGAATCATTTTTCAGTTGAAACACAGTTGACACTATAAGTCTTTTTTTTTTTCTTTACTCCTACAAGTTAAAGATTTACAAATTAAATACCACATAATTAATCACCAGAAGGTCAGATTTTGCACTCACTTGTGCCAGAATGCATTCAAAAAAGGACTAGTGAAAGCAATGTATTTACATTAATGATATATTTATATCACTGAGAGATGAATCAAGCTCAGTGTATTTAAAATGAGCAGGGCACTAATCTAAGCAACATAAATTCCCACAAGAATTACTTTCCATGTGAGGTCATCAAGATTTGACACACAGGACTTATAAGACAGTCCAAATAGAAGTACCCTGTTGAAAATTCTCCCAAGGTGATTTCAAGTCCTATGTAAGTTTAAGTCAGTGGAGCTCTGTTAAAAGCT
This sequence comes from Anser brachyrhynchus, assembly GCF_964034855.1. Lineage (NCBI taxonomy): Eukaryota > Metazoa > Chordata > Aves > Anseriformes > Anatidae > Anser > Anser brachyrhynchus. Next base: position 166,448,383 of record NC_137694.1, read on the forward strand.
CCAGTGAAGCAGGGTACCAGATATATTTCTATCAACATGGAAATGACACACACTAATATAACAAGCAGGGCTACTTAGAGTCTAATCACTTTGGTGGCATAGGACCATAGTATGTAGTCAGCAGCTCTCAGTGTGAAATCAGTAGCTGTGAAAAGCAGTAAATAAAAATAAATCACGGTGTTTTACAGAGTTCACATTCAGAAGATCCTGGCAATTGCTATCTTTTGCCATTCTTGTGTTTGAAGCACCCAAATTGCAGCCCACCACAATGATCATTTGGTAGCAGGGAACTAAGAGTGTGTGTTACACTCCCTGGAGTGTGATGGCATGAAAGACTTTTAGGCTTGAGTATACCTAAACTGAAGGATTCCTGAGGAATACATGAAAACATGGCATGGAAGCAGTCAACCATGACACTTCCATACAGGGAATAACCTCTGCAGTCAAGCGCCTTCCAAACTTCACCTAAGTCTTACATGGAGAGATTTAGTTAGTTTATATTAAACAGAAGCAGAAAACTAATACTTATGTAGTCTTAGGGCCAAGATCCAGGGGTGACTTGGGAAGTTACTTTCTTGGCAATGGAAACTTGACCTATGTCATGTTTAAGACTGCGGTAGCTTTTCTTGGAAAATACAGACTGCAAAGAATGACAGTGTGTTCTGAAGCAGGAATCAAAATGGGAGTTATAAATGTAAAATAAAATGCATAATAACAAAAACAAAAGTGTAGATAGTTTGCTTTCCCTGGTGTTCTGTGGTTTTTACCACCAGCAGAAGGATTGAAAATCCTCTTCTAGCAGGTGAAGGGCCTATCAGCAAAATTACTCCGATTTATCAGATGTCCTTTGAGGAACAGAAAAAACAAATACAGATGGTTGATAATGCACAATGTCTGTCATCTATAGATAATTTTCAGTCTGAATACATGCTAATATGAAAGAACACTGAAATTTGAAGATAAAATTTAGTCAGCCTAACTTAATCATCTACTTAATCATCTACTCCTTCAGAAAACCCATACAAGGGAAGAGGGGGTAGTCAAAATTTCTATTGCCTTCTTATAGAAGTTTTTCCAGGGGGGAAAAAAAAAAAAGTTTTAAAAAATTTTATGAGACGTATTTTTCAGAGGAAGATATACAGTGTAAGTGTTCTGAACCAGTACATCCCATGGGTATCATGACCATCATTTTTAAGGTAATTTTGAGATAAACAGAAACTCTGCAAGCATTTTGCATGATGGCAGGCTGCCCTGAAAGTCTTTTTCTTATCAGCTCTGTAACTTTCCTGTAAATCCTACTGCAGCACACCCCAACAGGAATTGGGAATGATTCTCTTATTTTCTTATCTTTTTTACATAAAATGAGAAGCTTGCTGGAATAATTCTTTTCGGCTGTTAGATACAATAAAATACAATGCTATATACTGTAAAGACTGTACAAGGAAAGCCCCCCTTTCAGTTAGTTCATCTAAAGCTACCCAACTACAGCTTGCTGGTTTTTCCTTGCCATTTCCCACAGCTAAATTGCATTACAAGACAATGAGAAATACACTGAATACTTCCACAGTGGTTGCTACAGGAATGTTATGTACTTACAGATGTGAAGAGAGCTGGTCTGTGTGAATACAAGTGAGGGGAAAGGCAATTCCCCTAGACAATCTCTCCCTTTCTTAGAACACTACCAAGATTCATATTCCAGGACCATGAAAAACTGTGAGAAAACAATGAATAATTGGCAGTCTCTTACAGTTGCTTCAGAACTCAGAGCTGCCATGCAGTTAAGTGACCTCTGGTGCTGCTAGGTCATGAAGAGGTAAATAACAGGAGAAAGGCAGTAAATGAAGCATTATTGTGCAGACTCTGCCTGTACTGTATCAGTTCTGTAGAAATATAAAGGTTTCCTGTGTTCTCTTCCTACATGGTCTCAATTGTGCGATTAAGTGCAGCACTACACTATGTGTGGTGTGAGTTGCTTTGCCCCAGGCTTAAGCACTAGGAGGTTCAGGGAAACAAAGATTCACAGAATGATGTGGTTTACACAATGACAGCTTGGGTAAACTGCTTTATATCTGTGGTCTGGAACATATGCACTGACTGAGGGACAGTCTCATGCCTGCGCTTCATACTGACAGGCAAGGAGAGATGTGATCTTGCAACCTACACTTCCCTTTCCAAGATGTGTGTGCCTCCTCTGCTCCTGTACCCCACTTTAATCAGGCCATAAAGGTATAATGTGAAACACTATCCTTCCAATATGAGAGTATATTTACCACAAATCAGTGATTGTATTTCAGTATGAAATGTATTACTGGGAGGAGGGAGAAACGAGGTGTATTGCGCTGGACAGAATGCTATAGGTATATCGTGCTTCCAGAACCTAATCTTGACCATTCAGAGCTAGTTTATGTACACATGGCATTGCAGAATTCATTGTAATGATATTCTCAGGGAAGTTCTTATCCTTCCTCTAGCAAAAAGGAGCATTAGAAAACCATGGAGTTTTGATTATACTTAAAACTTAGAATAAAGCAGGTATATGAAATTCAGAATTACAACAAATATTTTTTGTTGTTTTACTCTCATGATTTCTATTCAGTCTCACAGGTCATGATTTACAATTTTTAAACATTCAATACCTAGAACATCATGTTAAAGTTATTTTGCTCCAGCTAAAAGGTGATTGGCTTCTCACTCAAAATACGCATCATGTTCAATATATCTGCTGCCTTGAAACCAGAGCTGGGCTTGCTCCTTGAAGCCTTTATTGTTAGTACTCCTCCTACACAGGAACAGTCCCAATTAAATAATCAGGATTATTCATTTCAGGTGGGATAAATAGATATGTCAGACTTCTTATCTTGCATATTTTGAGTCTCACTTTAGATTTTCATCTTAAAATGCTCTAGGTCAGAATTACACATTATATTTATACTTCCTTTGAATGTCATTTTGGCTCCACAAAGTTTTGCACAAACAAAGATTTCACTTTCACAATCCCCAAAAATTTCACTTTCACAACCCACACTTCCACACTTCCACAACCCCACTTAAGTCTAAATAATTTATCTTCTAACACTCTTCCTTCAATGATCCAGGCAGCAATTTATACTTTATTTTTCTATTACAAATGAAATATCACATGCCTAATGGAAAGAAAGAAATGCATGACTTCTAAGAATTAGAAGCAGATTTGAATTAGCCATAGCTGTAGGCTGCAACACTAAGTTTGTAGCTTGCTAATATTTATAATAAATACAAATGACAAAATCTCCAAGTAATGGAACATGTTTCTCATTAAAAGCCAACACATGCTATGCTTACAGGCAAAACTATACTACTGACCAACAACATAAACTTAAGTAGCTATTTTGTACCCACTAGCTCACTAGCTATAGTGGGCAAAGTGCTGAAGTTGATATGGTGGTAATTCAATGAACAGTACAGGCAAGATTGATGTAGGAATGACGGAAACTTTATGAAGTTGCATGCGTTTACAAGAGAAAGAAGGGAGGAAGCTGAAGAAAGCCCACAATAGACAGTGTATCTGGAAAATGTGTAGAATATCTGTTGAATATCTGAGTCTGAAAATATTTCTCACAACAATCTTATCTGACACAAAGAGATATAAGAATTTATTTCATTACATCTGGCTTTCAACAAAGTATCTGAAACTACATCAGTGCTGGCTTGGGTGTCCACGCTGTTTTGGTGGTCACTTATTTTCCCATCAGAGACATTTAAGTTTATCTCAGATTAAAGTTCTGCCATAATTAAATTTTATGATCTGCAACAGCAATCCATCCTCATTTAGACTGCTGATATATCACCCTGAACATTCTGACAAGACAGGGAAGGTCTTGGAAAACAGGCCAAAAAATGCTGTAGATGTTTATATATATCATACCATTCAGCTATTTCACAATGAATCGGCCTGGAGATATTTCTATTTGTATTTTCATAGGAGATAGGAGGTATTTATTTTTGCCTACAAGAACTGTTGACTAAATAATACTTTTCAACTAAACTTTAAGTTTGCTCAGTTTTCATGAAGCAATCTGACAATTAGCTTTTTTAATGTTGAATCAGACTTTCTTGTAGGAAGCCAGTAAAACTGTAATCTAACAACCGAGGCCTTATTAAGGACAACTATGTTCAAACTGGTGTCTTGGGGTTTAAAGCTGGTTTGATTTTAGTTACTAGTGGAGACAGCCACCAAACAAATACAACAAACTACTCTGGGCTTCATCTGGAGACATCTGCTCATGTAAATATTCCTTACTCAAACAAGAAGTTCAGGGGGAAGAGCTGGGCATGCCATCCAGCCAATAATAATCTGACTAGTACCAGTGTCAGAAATATACCCTTATGTCTGGTAGCATACAGGCACAGAGGGAGCTGAGTGACCCAAGTGAATGCAGTTGAGCATGTAAGTCACACCACCTTCTTCTTGCTTTGATTTCAATTCTTACACAGTGGTATCATTCATGCTTACGTATTTCTGGGGTATGGGCGGGCGTGGAGGGTACATAAGTAATAACTGTACCCATGCACTACAACTTCAGTTTGGTCCTTCACAGAATGATTTTGTCCTTAGTTCCTTCTACTTTGAGAAACACTGCAGTCTAATACACTCTCGGCTGGAAGATTCACTTCATAAGGCTGCCAGAAGAATAGCTCTGTATATGTATGTGCACAGAGTCCTAGTACTTGGTTGTTTCCTAGGGGACAGTATCAGACAAAAGCAATAGTTCAGAGTATGAAACTCTTAATACATGAATCTATGAATCTCAGTTAGTGACATTGTCACAAGGAAAACACTCCATATGCAGTGAAGAAGAACCTTAATGGGGGAACTTTGACAGCATTTGTTGATGCGTGCACACTGTACCTAGCCATGAGAAACTCTGCCTGACAAAACGTACAAGTACTTCATTTTCTAAATAATCGGTGCTTGGTGAAATATTTGTGCACACTTATCATCATGTCAGACATGTCAAGGCCAATTGCAGGTCTAAGGCATTCCTCAAGTGAGACGACAAAGGCCCTCCACTGCACAATTCAGGCTGCTGTGGCTCAGTGAAACCTTTTATGTCACATGTCAGACAGACGTGCTCAAATGTATCTGCTCTGCATGACATTGGTGGCATTCCTTCTTGATAGCAATGGACTTTCATTTAGGTTGGATCTGTTAAAGTTATGTGAGCAGGAAGGATGTGAATCTCATACTGAGTGCAGTTTGCCATGTGATACACACAGGATCTTTGCTTAAAAAAGCTTTCAAATATTTCTCGTATCTGTGGGTTGCTATTCCACCTGATTGTTATTTTAGTCTCCAGGGGACATTCTGCTCTCTTAATATCAGCCTATAATAAGCAGGGGAACTCAATTTAAGGAATACCAGAATATCATGAATATATAACTATACTGGAATTTACTATTTTATTTCATATTACCAGGAATTCTATTACAAGCAAGAGCAAACACCCTCTACCTTTATCTCCAGCCCATCATTAAAGAAGAGAGCATTCCCTCTGGTATGCTCTAATAGCCCCATGCCATGTGAGATATGCAAAGCAATCATAAATCCACTTTAGCTTGTTAGTTTACTGCTGTTTTCTATCACCAGACAAGCACAAAGCAACTGGAATGTGTCAGTGAATCTGGCCCTAAATCACACTTCTTTTTTCTTTTTCAAGTGGTATTTTTAAGCCATGCCAAGTAATAACATTCCAGAGAAGAGAGTTACGCCATATTCAGTGGCTTTCTAACATGCAGATGGCTCAATTCTCTGTGAAGTCCTGGCTGCATGGTACTCTTCAGGCAAAACCGTGTGAGCCCAACTCAGTTGACTAGTTAAATGGAGTTTACTAGAGTAGCATGTACAAGTATGCTATTTCTGAAAGAAGTGCAGCAGTATTCAGCAACTTTATTTTTTGTTTTATTAAAATTTTCTGAGGCATTAATCAAACTATAGTTGCAGTGGAGGAAACATTTCTTCCTCTTCTTACCTTCCTTCTATCTTGAGCTGTGCTACATCTACATGTTACTGTTGTTTTATCAAGAGGAAAACCAGAAGTATGAGTGATGGTCAGCAAGATAAAACCGCACTATTAACCCAAAGCTGAAAAACAGATCTGCACCAAAGGCATGCATAGAAGATACAAAGACAGTGGCTGGTAAACCTAGAAATGTCTTTCTCTGGAAAGACATGGAAGTACATAAAAGTCTTCTTAACACCACATTCCTGAGTGACTATGCCTGGTTCCATACCCAGACCAAATGAAATGGCAATTGCTCATCCATTACATTTGACAAGGATCCTGCTGCTATTAGAAATCTTCTCCCTGTCATGTCTCACTGTGTCCTAAATACAACCATGAGAGTACACCAGTGATTTATGAGATTTTGAGATGATCTGAATGCTCCTGTGACCGAGGAATGACTTTTAAAAATATGACTTTGAACATTATGGGACTTCAGTATTATTTTGGTTAACGTGACAGGAAACAGCATCAGTTTAATTCTGTTTTTCTCAAAACCATGAATAACAGCTTTACTTGTTTTATATAAATAAGTGGATCAAATTAGCTACATACATAAAAAAGAAAACTATCAAGGCCAACTTATAGACATCAACAGCTCAAATAACCTAGGCCAGGAGAGAGAATATTTATACTGGGAGACAGTTTCCACGTTTGTCACTTAACTCTCCATCTCAGAAGGGTTTCAAATACAGCCAACAATTAAATATAGTTAGGCAACCAAAGGTTACATGGAGACTAATGAGGCCATAAAGGGGCCCTGCTTGTCAAAAAATTTTGAGAATTACAGATTTCTTTACTGTTTATTCTTCTACTCTTCTTCCATGTGCAATGTATTTCATAGGTATTCCACAGTGCTATAACTTAGTGGCATGTGGCTTCCTAGAGCAGTCTAAAAGTGAGATAGTAAATTAGTGATGTAGAGGTCAGTATAAATTAATGGCCTGATTTCACAAAGTCAAAGAATATGGTCTTTTTCTTTTTTTTTTTCTTTTTTTTTTTTTTAAGCCTGTATTTTTGCCTGATTTTACAAAGCTAATTAAGTTTTGTCAAGTATTTCAGCATATAAGAAAACCTTGATACTACAGCTGTGGCTATCTGTCTTTGATACAATCATCTTAAAAGTGCTATGGGAATGTATTTCACATTCAGACTACCCTCTGTCTGTATGGTTATTATGTGAGTCAAATCCATCTATATGTGCTCTTCCCCTGAGCACACTACCATGCAATGAATGTTTAGGTCCAGAGGTTGTATCTATACTGGATAACAAAATAGCCAGGAATGTTTGTCCGGTTAAGTGGCACAGTAATTTCTTTTGTCTGTGCACTTCTGAAGTCTTATTGTAGAAGAATGTATCATTTGTGAAGTTTAAAATCCAGCCATTGGAAGTTTGCAATTCTGAAAATAAAACACCAGCTGAGAAAAGGGGAGAAGAAGTCCTAGAAATCATATATGACCCAGTACCTCAGTTTCTGTTTAGATCAACAGTTAGTCAAATTCTCAGAAAACTTTTTTGAACTATGTACCTTACCATATTTCACCTGTAAACATGACGTGGGTGTGTTGGAAGTCACCATAGGATGACAGGATTCAGGTGGGAAGGGACCTCAGGAGGTCTGTACACCAAGCTGCTATTCAAAGCAGGGGTAGCTCTGAGGTCAGATCAGGTTCCTCAGGGCTCTGTGCAGTGGGGCTTGGAAACTTCCAAGGACAAAGACAGTACAGTCCCTTGGTGCAGCCTGCTCCACTGTGGACTCAGGGCATTTTTTATGCTTTGTACAACTTGGAAGCTCCTCTGTTTCAATTTATGACTGACGTCTCTTGTTCTCCTGCCATGCACCTCCTTAAAGAGCCTGATTGTCTCCTGATATCCTCCCTGTATATACTAGTGGGCTGTTAGGCCCATCTCCTCTCCAGGCTGAACCATCCCTCAGTCTTTTCAAAGGGCAAGTGCACCAGTCTCCCTAAGCACTCCAGTGGCCCTGCACAGAACCATTCTCAAGATCTGCACAATTTCTCCTTCAGTATATGCAGCTCAGAACAGAATTTGGGTAGGACCATTCCTTATTTAAGTTATTTAATTCAGTATGTATTTGAAATATATATCTATGGTACAGTGTCTTTAAGAATTGTTCTTGCCTAAACTTTCCATTATACTGCAGAGCTTCCAAATATTTCTCTTTAGACTTTCACATCTCAAATGTCTCACATGAGACTCCATGTGGCATTCCATCACTGCCTTGAGACTTTCACCTTTCTCACACTCTCTCCCTCTTTTCTTTCTCATTACTTCTTTCTTTCCACATCCCATCTCCCTTCATACAGAAAAATAAATAAATAAATAAATAAATAAGTCTTTTGCTTAATACTTTCAGAAAGAACACTTTTAAACTCACAAGACTGTAAAGTTACAGCACACCCAAAAAGAAAAGACATATATTTCCAGTTTTGTTTTCTCTGGTGGTTTGAGGCTTATTTGGAAGAATAATAATAGCAATAATAGCCATAGCACATCTTGAAGCAAGACCTGGCAATCCATAAAGCAATTTGAAACAAAACAAAACAAAACAAAACAAAACAGTCATTTCTGACAGGTACAAAATGTTTCTTTTCTGTGACTATTTTGAAATAGTTACCCCTGCAATTAGTTAACATTTTAAAAGAATATTTTTCTTAAGCTGACAGGCTAAAACATTTTCTAACATATCTGATGTTCAGTATTAGATTTCAGAAGATTTCAAAGACTTACTAAAAACAGAAATATGATATTATTTATCAAAGTGTTATTACAAAACATATACTATTTTGGCAGCTAGTTGCCCTCTGTTTTGGATAGGGAGTTCCAATTCAGCTGTAGGCAGGGAAAATACATTTCGGAATTAGCATGTCAGTTTTGTACTTTGGTCCTTATTAAAATGAGCTCTAAGACAGTCAACAAAACAGAGAACAAATCAAGGGTCTTTTTGTGCCGTTAACTCTCTGTGTATCAGAACTCCACTTCTCAGAACTGAAATTTTTCCTTCTGTTATCTGGCCTCCTACTATATGTGTAAATACTTCCATTGAGTGCAGCCAAATCTTTAAGCCTGAAAGAGAAACCATCTCTATGATCATAATGGTCTCTATGAGCTAAATGGTCAGAACAAAGTCAGGAGAAGAGGCCAAATTTCTCATTGCTGTTCCTAGTTTACTGAAAGCCCAGATACTGAAAGCTAAACACAGCAAAAGTCCTTGTAGCTTGTGCCAGAACCCACTTAATTGTTGTATGCATCATCATATAGCCATTGGCTGTCCATTTAAGAAAGTACCCAGTACTTTGGTTGTATCAAGTCTATCAGGAAAGACAAGCAAAGGAATATTCACTCTCCAGATTCCAACTTTGTTAGGTCAGATGTTCAGCCCTGCAAGAAACAGAGCAATCTTGGGTGTAGTGGGAAACATGGAAGCCACAGAGGGAATTTTCTATGTTGTTTAAGTAATTCAAGTTATGTAATAGCTGAATGTAGTCTAATTTGTATGCATACAATTACAGTTTAAATTTCTCACTACCTGCTTAATTCCTGAGATGTGATATAGCTCTTATTGTAACCACATCAGCTTTTCTCTTCTGTTTTCTTGCTTTGTTTCTATTTATGTCAGATACCTACATAATAGGGATGCAAATGGTCATACAGCACTGGAAAAAAACCAGCTCCCATCTAACCTGGCCTCCCAAAGTCAGGAGTTCTTTCCAAAATAGTAATTTCAAAGGAGCAAGATGACTGTAGATGAACTGACCTTGTTTAAATATCGTGGATGAAATAGAATCACTTGTGCTCCATGCCAAACTCCATGCCAAAAGTGTTTCTATCTTAGGTTTGTGAAATCTTTTCTTATGAAACTTTAATCTAACACAGCACATTTCTGCAAAGGATTTCAGTTTCAAGAAGTGTTTTCTAATAAAAATCACTTTCCTGAGAAAAGCTTAACTGCTTCTACCTATGAGCAGGACTTCAGTCTCTTTCAAGTCAGATTATGAAACACCCATTAGATATACCATCTTAGGAAAGACAGCAGACAAAAAAGCAATCCAAAGTGAGTTTCAACAAATCCCATATTTGTCTATTTTGTACTGTTTTATAAGGGGTCAATAGCAAGTAAACTTTGCTCCTTTGATGCAATAACAAAAGCAATGTGCATGACATACTAAACAATAAAATTCTCATGTCTCAAGATTATCCTGGCAAAATCCTATCAAATTTTCTTTAAGACCTTGAAAGAAAGTTGGATAAAAACATTGTTTTGTTCTCCAGTTATGACATAGTCTCGTTTGTTAGGCTCTCAGACAATTAATTCCTTGTAGAAATCTAGTCTTTTCTTAGTGGTCCCTTGGAAGTCAGATGAGTGTGGGCAGGAAAATGAGCATTTACCCCTTAGCCTCTTCAAGAGAATGATATTAAGAGAGAGAAATCAAATTAACTCAAATTTAGAATGATTTATTTCTATATTGTCTCCTGAAAAACAAACAAAAAAAAACCAACAACAACAAAAAAAAACATTGCCCCAAAAGTTGCTTCAACCACTTCTGTGGTCTGGTTTTAGATTACTGCTAAATTTGTGGGCTTGTTTATTCAAAACAGTAAGTGTTACATAATTAAAACAAAAAGAACTCAGTATTTTATACTGATGAGGGCCACTTTGGATCAGATTATGAATTGTTCATTTATTCTTTTGCTTGTCTCATTGTTTTTCAGCTAAAACAGCATCAGATGTTTATCTGCACTGAAATAAGTTCAGCAGACTAGAGTAACTAAAGACTTAGCCCTTCACAGAGTCCTCAGTCAAAGGAAGTTCAAATGGGAATACACTGAAGCATGTGTTTAACTTTTTTACTGGATGAGCCGAAAAGCAACCAGCATATTGGAAGATCAAGTCTACCTGTGTAGTACTTTGATCCAAAAAAAAAAAAAAGTTATATGAAACCTCTAAAGTTATTGTATATATTACACATTTGGGACAAGCAAGCATTCGGGATTTGTTATTGGAAGATCAAGCAGCAGTCTCTCTCCTGTATATTGAAGAGAGAGAAGAACACATTGTCAAGGGAAAGAAAATGAACAAACTGTCATGGTGGAAAAAAAAAAAAAAAGACTATCAAACAGATGTCTCATGAAGAATTCAACTTATTTTTGAAAGATAAAAAATAGAGTACATAGCATTACCAGAATTTCATTAAGAACTTGTTTTAACATCCCTTTCTTGTCTCAAAATTTATTAATGCCTAATTACTTGTGTCTTGTAATACTGTTGCTGCTTTCTTCAGTTTAATCACAGCCAAGGCAAAAAAAAAAAAAAAGAGTTAATACAAAAAGAAAGCACAACTGAATCAAATATGCTTAAAGGTTCAGAAGTGCAAATAGAAATAAACATGGTGACAGTGTCTTGTGTAATAAATGAACTGTCAGAAACCTTTAGGCCATTTTTTTTCTCATAAAATCATGTACTTAAATGATCATCAGTAATACAGGGGATAATCAAGTCGCCTATACTTATTTAGGCATCTATGGATCACTTTTAACACAATTTTAACACTGAAAAAAATAAAGAGATGTTAGCATTATTGGTGGTGATAGAAAAGGTTTCCGTAAGTGTATGAGTTAGGAAGCAGTGTGATTTCAGCAGGAACAGAAAATATCTAACAGATCTTCTAAACTTACCACTTGTCACTGTATAGCCTTCTCCGACAGCAAATTTATTACTGCTGAACAGACTCTAAACTATACACCAAAAAGTGCTTATTAAGGTCTTATCTCTGCAATGATGGCATAAATATATTTTACCAGGATCAGTATATTTACATGTATTTCATTCTGTCCACACATCTGTATATATTGAGACTAATACTAATTCTCATTCAAACAGTAAATTCATACTGCTGAATTGCCTAAAATAGCCTTTCATTTTCTACCATCTCTGTAGGGTAGAAGCTTTTTGTTGAACCCTTATTCTCAGAGCACAGGAAAACTGCACAACTATATACAACCAAGGATAGGTTGTGAAGGAATGGCACAAAGCTGAACCAGTGAAGGTTCGGACTAGATATTAGGATTTTTTTATTTTTATTTTTTTACCATAGAACAGGCTTTCTTGAGAGGTGGTTGAGGTCCCATGCCTGTCAGTGTTCAGAAGGCATCTGGATAATGCCCTCAATAGTATGCTTTAATGTTTGGTTAGCTCTAGTTTGGTCAGACTGTTGGATTTGATGACCTTTATAGGTCCCTTCCAACTCAACTATTCTATTCAATTTTAGTTGATTCAATTTGATTTGACTCTATATGATGAGATTGTATCATGTCATTTAGGTTTCATTTTAACTGTCTTCAAACACTGCAGGTATGAAATCCAGCATCTCTGCCTGTTCCATCTGAACATCACAAAGCACTTCTTTACTGTGAGGTTGACTGACCACTGTCAGAGGTTGCACGGAGAGGGAGGTTGTGGAGTCACCCACCGTGGAGATATTTAAACACCATCTGTGCACAGTGCTGGGCAACCTGTCCAGGTGGCTCTGCTTGAGCAGAGGTATTGGACCAGATGGTCTCCAGAGGTCCCTTCCAAACTCAGCCATTCTGTGGTTCTGTGATCTCCAATGCCAACAAATGAAGCCTCGTAAGGTAAGACTTTCAAAGGAAGAATTATAAGGAACTGGGTAAGGATAAGAAAGAAAATGGGATAGAAGAGGGAATTCGGTAACTTCCAAATATTTAGGATGAAAGGATACCTCAAGCTACATCTTAAGTAGATTTTCAGCTTATATTATTCACTATGTATTTTGCCATGTGAGCCTCTTAAACTTCAGTCATTTGCCTTTGCTATTCCTCACTATTAAGATTGAGGCAAGAGAGAGCAGAACACAGGCCACTGGAACTCCTATGTGATATCCAGAACAAAACTCACAGTAAACATGAAACACCTTCCACCTTTATGATACATTTCTATCTTTGCAATCTGATGCCTGTTAAACCAACTGAAAAACTTACCAAAGCCATTAAGAGTTTCTTCATAAAGTTATCTGAAATGCGACCTCTCAATTTCTCTGTAGTGGTGAGATCTACCTGTTAATGTCAGATGCAGCAGCTGTTTCAAATTCCCTCTTCTCTTTAATAATTTCATTCTCTGGTAAAGCCAAATTCTCCTTTCAGGAGTTGTTAGTGCTTCTGGTGGAAAGTCCAAAGAAGTCTTCACCCAGTAAGGCATAATTCCCCTTTTTGGTCCACAGCTCTAAAGTTCTTTTAATAAGGAGTTTCTTTTACTGCCTTTCAGAAGGGATCTTCCTGTATCGGATCTTGTTTATCTGTGGCAATATCTGAAGTCCCTATCTGCGTAATCTAAAATAGTTTAGACACTTTTTTCAGCTTCCTAATTAATTATTAAATACTTTTCTTCTGATAGTATTCAAAGAAACCTTTCAAGACTTCATTCACACATCAGTTCAGGGGTCAGCTGTATTTTATAATCCTGGCATGAGTTTATCTAACTGGAGTTCACAGGAGTCTTTTGAGATGTAACCAGATTTCCTTTATTTTGAGCAGTTTCATAAAGGAAATATGTTGCTTCATCCGTAAAACACCTAAAAAGTGTAACTGTTCTGTTACATTCCTGAATAGTTTAGTTAATCAGCAGTTAAATCACGTAATTTACTATGAATGCATTTAATTTTACTTAGGTTGGATATTTAAAGCCACATAACAAAGATTTGTTATGTTTCTGTCAGGTTGCATTCACATCAGACTTGGGAACTACATAAGTACTTAATGAAGCGTTTCCATACAGAAAATCATGACTGAACTTTGGTAAGCTTGGATAAGCCAACAGATGTCCAAATGATTATTTAAAGGTCTTTTGAACTTAGTCAAGTTGTGTTTCATGACAATCTCAGGGTATGAGTTCTCTCAAATGATTCCTAGCTTTGGCTGGGTCAAAAATATATGCAAATTTCAATTTTTTAGAAAATACTGACAGACACATAAATAATCCAACAGCAAATAATGTCCTATAACCATTTTAAAATAAAGTTAAGCAGATTTGATTGGTTTGATTTTGGAAAGGGTTTTAATTCATTTTGTTCAATGATGGATCTGTGTTTCTTATAATATTATTTCTTTTTTACAAATGCAGTCATTTTGTAAAAGTATCGGGAATAATAACTAAAATTAGCAATCACTTATGATAAAGTAGGACATTATAATACATTTGCAAAAGATTCTATAGTGACTGTATGTCCTCTTTACATCACAGTTAAACACAGCAAAAGGAATGGTAGAAGAAAAATTAAGAGGGAAGAACAAGACAATAATAAAAAGATTAAAAGGAAAAAAGATCCACAAAAAATAAAAATAAAAAAGGGCATGTTTCAAATGCCTAGAGTTATGTTAGTAATCAGGAGCTGATTTGTCTTATTAACAGAAAACTCACACAGTGGCTTGTTGAAGTAACTAACACCTTTGCATCAGTTTTTCCACTTTTAACAAGAATACTTATCAGCACAGAAGTAATGGTTAAAGTTAGATTACCTTTTGTGAGATAAAAATTAATCTTTGGAATCTTACGCCTTCAAAAGGATGTGCAATTATTAACTAGCTTATTTAATCAAAAGGTTTTAAAGTATAAAACATCATGACAAGATTCTTTTAATAGAACTCAAACAGCCAATAAAAATCTTTTTTCTTCACATGTAGAAATAAATCATTTGTATAAAATAGAAATTGCCTGCTGTGCTTTTTATGAAAATAACAGTAGCACTTCAGACAATGAAGCCGAGGGTGGGACTACTAACAGTTATAAATACAACATTAACAACGTCATTGTATTTCCCTTGACTTCCACACTAGTATCTCTGGGGAAATAAAGGCCCTGTTACTTACTAACTTGAATTCCTGTCATTGTACTTTGAGAATCAGTTGCTTGAGACGAAAACTTACAACATATGCCTAAGGTTATCATATTTGGGGTCATACAGAAGCACTCATGTACAGTTAAAAGATTTTTTTTTTTTAAATTGGTACAGAGAGAGAGATACATGCAACAAACTAGAGTAAACAAAACATTATGTGATGGCAGAAATAATAGTGGGAAAATGGAAGATCTCCCTCAGCATTTTTTATTAGAAACTAACTATACTGTACTGTGACAATGGTAATTTTATTTTTTAAGTTTTCAGCTAGTCCAAAGTGATGATGTGTCAAGCTTTGCAAAAACACCAATTCCATCATTTCCTTCCTGGTATCTTTGCCTCCCTCCTGTCACTACACAGTTAAAATGAACTGATGATATCAAAACCTTAAGAAAAATTCTTATCCTGTACTCAAGCTAAAGCCAGCGGGTACTTATATCTCAGCATTTGCTAAAAATCTACCCTACATTAAAGCAGAGCTGCTGCTAAACTTCCTCCATCAAGCTAGAGAATTCCTTTCCCTCTAAAAATACAGATTTTTTGTTTAGAAAAGTCTGCATTAATGTCATTACCTGTTAAATTTCATTATACACTTACAGGCCCTTCTTTGATTGGTGTGGAAACCTGTTGCTTTTGCAAGTGGGTGACTGAGAGTCCTGGCAGAGCTAGGCGTAGCATGGGTAAAAAAAGGATGGACCAGTTTGACAAAATAGTGACAGAAGAAGTCAGCCAGACCTCTAAGGTTGAGGAATTCCAATACCATCTCAAACATGATCTGGCTGTCCCTTAAGATATCATTCAAAAAAAAATTTTGGAAAGATAAATGAAACAGCAGTCACGCTGGAACAGAGGAATACAAAGGCAGGGGTTCCAGACTGCATTGGGGTGCTTCTCCATAACCCATTTGTGTTTGTGTGTATAACATATTTTACTTCAAGAATCTCTCAAGTGCTTTGGAGAAATAAGGCAGCACAGTAGCAGCATTTATTTTGGGGTTGGATGTTACAATTATTTGCTATTTCCAGTTTGTTTGAATAATCTATAGCTGACCATTTTAAAAGGAATCGCCAAATGACAGTGTCAGCTATATGGGAATACAGCAGCATTACTTTCTTGTTACAATATTGCTCAATCTGTGTAGTTAAGATAAGTCAAGGAAGAGTCTTTTCAGTTCTAGCCCCTGGACTATGGCTACTTCTGTAATAGTGAAATAAATATGTCCAAGCTATTCCATGGCACTGAGGCTGAACAACTTGGGACAGCCAACATCCATACAGCTATATTTCCAGTATTCAAGACAGAATAGTAGTACCCTAGATGCTTGTTGGGAATAGCTCTTTCCCTGCTAATTCTGGAAGCACAAACAGATATTGTCTGGGAACGACATAACTAGACCACCAGACCCAATGGTTTAACAGCATAGAACTCCACCTTTGAATGAGAAATAAGGTTTCTGAATACATCAGAAATAAACTGGTTTGTGAAACAATCCAAACCTAAGCCTAAATGCACTATCTAGTTCTAAGCACTGTGAAGTCATGTTGTGGTCCCATAATTTCAATACAGCCAAGATCAAGACATTCTGGAAATCTTGTAATATAATTTAAACTGCTGAAATTTGAAGCATCTATTGTGAACCCAGAAAAGACTGAACGATTATCCAAACCAAACCTTTGGAACTTGATGTGTTTGTCCATCACTACAAGAAAAGACTTTTTTATATATGCTATGCCTCTCGGTCCTTGATTTTCATGTCCCGTTGTTTTATGTTGTACTTCCAAACCCATTGCCCACTGTGTGAAATGCAAACAAATTGTAATGTGAATTTATTATATTGACAAAACGCCAGTGGACACTAACTCCAAGCCAACAACATATTTCACTTGGAACCAAGTCCAGGTTTCAGGCCAGTTTTGCAGAGGCTGAACCCTGAGGCGGAAGGGAAGGGAAGGGAAGGGAAGGGAAGGGAAGGGAAGGGAAGGGAAGGGAAGGGAAGGGAAGGGAAGGGAAGGGAAGGGAAGGGAAGGGAAGGGAAGGGAAGGGAAGGGAAGGGAAGGGAAGGGAAGGGAAGGGAAGGGAAGGGAAGGGAAGGGAAGGGAAGGGAAGGGAAGGGAAGGGAAGGGAAGGGAAGGGAAGGGAAGGGAAGGGAAGGGAAGGGAAGGGAAGGGAAGGGAAGGGAAGGGAAGGGAAGGGAAGGGAAGGGAAGGGAAGGGAAGGGAAGGGAAGGGAAGGGAAGGGAAGGGAAGGGAAGGGAAGGGAAGGGAAGGGAAGGGAAGGGAAGGGAAGGGAAGGGAAGGGAAGGGAAGGGAAGGGAAGGGAAGGGAAGGGAAGGGAAGGGAAGGGAAGGGAAGGGAAGGGAAGGGAAGGGAAGGGAAGGGAAGGGAAGGGAAGGGAAGGGAAGGGAAGGGAAGGGAAGGGAAGGGAAGGGAAGGGAAGGGAAGGGAAGGGAAGGGAAGGGAAGGGAAGGGAAGGGAAGGGAAGGGAAGGGAAGGGAAGGGAAGGGAAGGGAAGGGAAGGGAAGGGAAGGGATCATTCACCTCAGACAAATTTTATCCATTTAACTAGGCTGGTGAGGCTTACATACCCTAATAGAAAGGTTTGGGTCTGTTCTTCAGCTCTGAGGCCATCTGGCTTACAGTCTGTATGCACAAATGTTTTCACCTTCCAAAGAAGTGTGGCATCATTCATACTATCTCTTGGGAATAGACCCTCAAGTGTACTCTCAAATGCTCTGACATCATATAGGTTGCTATTGCTAGTCATAACCATGGCAAGGACTATGCTAAATATTTAAACATACGGACAGCTGCAGAATAGTGTCTGTGCTTACGTTCTTACCCTGTTTAGTTCTCTAATAGATATATGATGAAAAAAAAAAAACAACAACATCTAAATTAAGAGCATTATTGCTCTAAGCTTCCTTTGTTGTCAATAGGAGAGAGAGATCCTGCAAATTTCATATGGCCCAAATCTCACTCTGCAGATGTTGATTTTTTTCCCATTGAATTCAGGAATTCTAGGAAAAACTAAATTATACGTTCAAGTGATTTTCATTCATACATTTTTCAAATGGTCCGCATGATAATTTAAGGATTTCCAGTCAATCTTCAGCCTGTCTTCTGTGTTGTTTGTGAATTTCCAACAAATACAGCATAGGTCACCAAATTCTCTCAACTTACTTTTTGTATAGTAATGATTTTTACATTTTCAGATCATCTGAATCATTTTCACCATTTTTGATGTTCGATATAGACAATTTGAGTTTATCAGAGAGCATTGCCTTTTCTTTTAAGTACCAAAAAAATAACAAAGTCTTTTCCATAATGTAGAGTATCCTGTCTCTTTTACTTGTGGCATATTTATTAAATGCGGCTTTTGTCCAGAAAATATGCCATCGGTGCTGATTTATTTCTTTTGGTATCACTGTTTTTAACTAAGATAACTGAATTCACCAAAGATATTTATTATTAATGACCCTATCCTATCCCTCCAGAAGCCCAATGGGAGAGATGTTATTGATTTCCAGAACAGTAGGATCGGGTCCAAATTATGTGAATCAATGCCAAGTAAAAGTTTGTTTTGGTCTGAAGTTTTGGCTAGTTCCGTATGACAAAAATAGAGATAAAGGAAATGTTTCCTCTTGATCGTGTATATTAACCCATTTGAATCAAAGAATGTGTTACACTCTGATTGTGATTTTAGAAATGGAAACTGTAAGGAACAGGCAACAAGCTACTGTCTAGAAAAACTGATCCAAATTTATTGGTGATGATTGAAGTTACACATGGCTAATTAGTTTATTAAGGTACAGATACTAAAAAGATTAACAAGTGACAAAAGAGGCGATATAACATCATCTGGTTTTGAGTGATTATAAAATGTATGTGACAAAACAAAGAAAGATGAGGAATCTCAAGTAACGCAACTAACAGATGCAGGAAAAAGCTCATTCGCTTTTTAACTTGTGTATCCTGTCCTAAACATTCTTCCCACTAAAGCTCAGACACTGGTGTTCATCTCATCTAGTTTAAAACATCTAGAAGCCTGGCAGTTAACAGAGATTAGTAGATTATCTAGAAGGAAAATCCTTTGATCAATCTCATGTCCTAATCTCCAGAGGCAATTCATCACCTTCAGAGACAGCTGGTTTCATTCATGCAAACAAATCTTATAGAAGATACTCCAGGTTGAGCATCTATCATGCAGATGTCTAGTTGAGAAATGACTCTCATGCAGAGTGCAACCTCTAGCACACTTTTTGTGGGGAAACAAGGAAATCAGGTAAAACGGAACTCCATTTAGCCAGAACCTGTCCACCATTGCCTAGTCATTGCTGTAGGCCTTATTTGCATCAGGCTCTTTGAGACACAACACATCACTACACAGACATCCTATGGCCAACCTGCAGTGACCCATTATCCTATTTTAGATAGCTCAGCACCTAGATCTAAAAAGGGTTGGGCTTTTCTTCTTCCATATTCCACAGCTGTCAATACCCTCCCATCTGAGCCTGAAACCTTTCTGGTTTTGCCACATGACACTTTTCCATCAGCTGCTCATCTTCTCCACTACATGTGTTACAAGTGAACGCTGGTCTGACTGTGAAAGCTCTGCCTGCTAACATTTGAGACGAGTGGCTTACTAACTGCATGTCATTCTTCCCTAAGAAGACAAGGCCAAGTTCTACCATCATCCCTTCTTCAAGGCTTCTGTGGAACTTGTAGGCCATGTCTGTATCAGTAAATAGAATTATCCAGGAACCTAAAGGTCAGCAGCATGACACAAACTGCTTGCAGTCATCTAAATCCTCTCCCTTCCCCTCATCCCACCCACATGCATACACACCCAAACCAAGGTGGCTGTGTCCAGATATCTTACTCGGACAGTCTGTATCATGTATTATCCCTGCAATACACCCAGACATTATCTAGGACAGCACTAGCTGGCAAAGACATAACAACACTGCTGTGTGGGGGTTCTTAAAAGAGATTCACCATCCATCACTGAATAAGAAATACATGGAATTACTCTTTCTTGTTTGCCAAACCTTGCTCTTGCACAAGTGTTTAGATCCATAATTGTTCATGGTGCATAACAGACTGACATGCTCTTGAAGCAAATCACCTGCCAAGGGGGAGGTAATAAGTGGGACGTGAAGCCCTCAGAGATTATGTTTGACTCACATTCTTAAAAACATATTCGTCATTCAGCTGCTGATATGTTGGAACCACATATGCAGCTAACATGAAAAAGTTAGGGAAGGATACCATTTCTCTAACTGTTGTTCCCTTCCTTTTTGTTTCAGGCCCAAGAAATATATTCATCAGCTTCATGTTTGGCCTGTTGAGCTTGCTGGGGTTTAAAATGGTAAAAGAGGTGAAAATGTTGCTTAAAACAGCAACTGAAAAAGGAGTGATGAGAAAGGGAGTGGACTGTCTCTTTTTTTAGCACTGAGGACAAGCACAGAGATAGGAGGGCAGACTCATGGCTGGTCTGAAGTATAGCAGTATTAACTAGTCCTAACTGTGTTATGCTATCAACAAGCAGCAATAAATCTGCATCTCTGCATTTATCAATCCCTAAAAGGGGTATAAGTTCAGTAGGAATTAATCTTCTTACATTTCTACTAACAAGTAACTTTTGGCAAATTGAATATTACTAGAAAAACTATCACACAGCAGAGAAAATTACAATTGCATTATTAAATATTATGGTATCTTATCTTCTTTGCCCTAATTCTCATGGCTTTTTGCCCTTTGCATCTGGACTTCTGGCATAACACAACTATGAAATAAATGTGCATTTCAGCTAAGTGTTTCAAAGGAAGGACTGCATCAATCTTAATACACAGGAATCATGTAATCATGTCTGAGGGATGCAACTTGAATTTATCCAGGAAATTCCCACTAAAATAAAGTGTCTTGTTTGCAAGGGCATTCTGTGTCTAAAATAGAGGAAGTAGTGATCTTCATGCACGTCATTGAAGTAAGGAGGCTACACATCTGCAGTGAGGACATGGGGGAATGGGTTATCATTCTCTTATATTTGACCTAAAAATACAACTTTGGCACTTTATTTTTAACATAATAGGAGCGAGTTCTTTCTGCTGACAATGAACAGAAATAAGGGAAATGGATCAGATATAACAAAACCCTCTCTGACACTTCTCCCAAATTAGAACGACCCTTTTGGAAGCTGCAATATTTGCACTTGCTTTTCTTCGTTATCATTTAATTTTCTGCCTCTTATTCTAATGAGAAACATAAGTGATGAGGAAACAAGTGAAAGATAGCTATTGCGCAATTTCTGTTCTGACTAGAAAATAAAAAGTGTAGAAGTGGCCATATACCGAGTTTTCAGTGTGCTAAAGCTACTTCCAAAAACTTCTCAGGGCTGCTTTTATTTGCTTTACCAAACTGAGTGCACACTCCAGGTAATATAAGGAAATACAACGCTGTCAACTTCTTCTCAGTTACTATGTACATTTTACATGGACTTATTCTAAAAGACAATCACATATAGATGTCAGACAGACCAGAGAAGAGGAACACATGGTACAGGCGCAAAGTCGTGAACCATTTGCTTTGCTGTGCAGATTAATAAACACGGAAAGAAAAAGGTGTACTAGAGTTGGGTTAGTAGGCCACCAGGAGATGGAAATTGTTGAGAACAAGAAATAAGTAATGATCAAAACTGGGAGAATGATGTGAGGCAGAAGAATCATGAAAACCACAACATCTACTTGTAATTTTTCAAGATGCTGGTTATTTACCTGGAGAATTTATTTCCTGAGTACAGAGAGTATTTCCAGACAGACTCATTTGGACTGAAGCTAAGTTTGGAACTGCCTTTCTAAGGCTTTCTCACCTTTACATAGAGTCTTTCTGGAACTTAAGGCTGAAATTTCATTAGAGAATTAAAAGTACTTCATTACGACTGCTTATTGCAGAATGATAGCCCTTACTCAATTATAGTTGAAAAGACTATAAATACATCTATAAGAAGACACTGGCTTTGTGAAGTATTCAGAGTAGTTTCAAGCCTCCACAAACAGAAAACGAGCAAAATCAAGTTTCCAGAGGTGAAAATTGACACAATAGAATAAAGATCAACAAATTTAATCTACAAAGGACAAGTGAGAGGACAGCAGCAAGGTTTGAATACCAGTTTTATTCAGACTGGATATCCGGATCATGCTATTAGTTAGCCTATACACCTGTGAATGTGGAGGTCTCTCTGCACCTTATAAAAGATTTATATTCAGAAACTCTGAAGCAGAAGGACTGGAGAAGAAACAAGATGGTCGTACTGAGAAGAAAGTATTCTGTGGCTGTGTCTTCCAGGAAAGTTCAAATTCTTCTACGGAAAAAATTCAGCAGATGAGGTCAAGGCTACAGAAAGTACTTGAGATATCACAGGAAGAGATATGCCAGAAGCAGAATTTCAATGCCTGGATGAAAAAGCCAGAAAGATCAGGGAAAATTGGGAAGAAAAATAAATCAGGTTCAGAGAACAGTTAAAGGAAAAGAGATAGAACAGAACCTCTACAAATGTAGAAGACTACATTTGTACCTCATGCAAACAAGAGAAAAATGAAGCTTGAACTGAAAGAATGCCATATTAGGGAAGCTTACTTGGAAAAATACATACCAGCTGTAGAAAGTCTCCAGCTCAAAAAAAAAAAAAAAATTGTGGGAGGAGTTGTAAGAAGTCATTTCTGATTGATGTTGGGGACTGATCATGCTGGCCTGGAAGTTCAAGAGAAAGAGGTATAGGATCCCTTCTCTAGCAAAGCAGAGAGAGAAGGAAGGGTCAGGAAGGGAAGGTCACTAAAAAATTATATGTGAAGGTCAAGGATGGGGAGAGAGCTAAAAACAAGTTAGGGGGAACTTTTCCCTGGAGAAATCAAAATGTATTTTCGAACAGGAAGTAGCTTTGGAGAGTTCCTCTTGAAACAAGAATACTTTATTTCCTGGAGATAAAAAATAGATTGCTGTTAGGAGAAAAGAGGTCCACTTCAGAGAGCAGTGGCTTGATCTGACAACAAATATATTAGCAGGCTACCAGAGAGTCTACAGGAGTTTACTGTAAGTCTGTAGACTCAGAAACAAGCAAGGCAATGTTCTTTTAATGGCTACAAGTGGAGTGGGTGCCATGCAGCACAGGTCTGTGCAAGCCAGATACAAGAGTTCTGGGCTCCCTGGTGCAAGAGAGATATGGAGCTACTGGAGAGACTTCAGTGAAAGGTCACAAAGATGATTAAGGGGTTGGAGCAGCTTTCATGTGAGGAGAGGCTGAGAGAGATGGGACTCCAGCTGGAGAAGAGAAGGCTCAGGGGAGATCTTATCAAGATGTATACACACCTGAAGGGAGGATACAAGAGGATGGTGCCAAGCTCTTTTCAATGGTACCCAGTGACAGGACAAGAGGCAATGAACACGGACTGGAACAAAAGAGGTTCCCTCTGAACATTAAGAAATATTTCCTTACTGTGAGGGTGCCTGATCATTGACACAGATTGCTCAAAGAGTGGAGTCTCCCATCTCCATGGTGATATTTAAAATCCATCTGGACATGGGTCTGTTCAGCTTGCTCAAGGTGTCCTTTCTTGAGCCTGAGCACTGGACCAGATGACCACCAGAGGCTCCTTCTAACCTCAACCATTCTGTGATTCTGTGAAGACTGGTGATGATGGTACTCATGGGTACCAAGCTGGCTTATCTGAAGGACCAAAGACTTCAGAAGATGTCACACAAAATCAAAGCATTCAGAAAACAAAATGGATTCCAGGGAGGGAAGAAAAAGAAAGAAACAAAACAAACAAACAAAAAACTCCAATGCACATGGGGGAAAAAAGACAGCAAACTAAAGAAGCATCCTTTGTGTAGGTTTGTCTCTTTACAGAGGACTTAGAAGTTGTGAGTCAATACCTATACAGGTTATATTAAGGGATTATTAGTGACAGTGCACCTGAGCGAAAGAATGCACTTAGGCCATTAAGTCTGCATAGTGTGCCAAAGTAATGTAAAACATGTCCGGAATGGAATAAAAGATTTTGAAGCTAAAATCATCTTGGTAATGTCAATAACAAAGTCAGGGGTTGAGGCTCCTTACAGAGGCCACTTTCTATTTAAAAATGAAACAAAACAATACAAACAAACATATGATCCCCTAGCACTAAATACAAATGTGTGTAAAACTGACATTCATTTTGAAGCTTTACTGTATAAAGAGCAAAGTAGCCCTTACTCCATGACCATAATTGTTAATTGTTGAAGACTAGATTTTGCTGTAAAATGTAAAAGATAACAAAAACACATAAACTTATGCCTGTTTTCAGTACTGTAAGAACTGGGTTTGATGATCCCCTGAGAAAACATACATCTATAGTAACTACTAAATGTCTTTGTAGAATACAAAACCTTCAGCAGTACCTTGAAAAATGTAGTTAAAGTTGCAACCTCAGCAAACAGCTGCACTGATTTGAAATAAATAAATAAATAAATAAATAAATGTGGTTTTATTTCATAAGAAAATGATAATCTGTGTTTCCCAAATAACTCCTGCAAAAAGTGTGATCAGTAGGACTGATAGTATTGGGAGCTTCCAAAAACGTATCAGACAACTTCAGTCTTCACCATCCATAGAATCATAGAATCATTAAGGTTGAAAAAGACCTCCAAGATCATCTGGTCCAACCATCCCCCTACCACCACCATCACCCACTAAACCATGTTCCTAAGCACCATGTCCAACCTTTCCTCCACCACCTCCCTGGGCAACCCATTCCAATGCCTGACTACTCTTTCTGAGAAGAAACGTCTCCTAAATTCTAACCTAAACCTCCCCTAGCACATCTTGAGACCATTCCCTCAGTCCTACCACTAGTTATGTGCAAGAAGAGGCCAACATCCAGCTCCTCACGACTTTCTTTCAGGTAGTTGTAGAGAGCAATAAGGTCTCCCCTGAGCCTCCTCTTCTCCAGACTAAACAACCCCAGTGCCCTCAGCCGCTCCTTGTAGGACTTGTGTTCCAGGCCCTTCACCAGCTTCGTAGCCCTTCTCTGGACATGCTCCAGGGCCTCGATGTCCTTCCTGTGGTGAGGGGCCTAAAACTGAACACAGTACTCGAGGTGCGACCTCACCAGAGCAGAGTACAGGGGAACGATCACCTCCCTGGTCCTGCTGGCTACACTATTCCTGATACAAGCCAGGATGCCATTGGCATTCTTGGCCCCCTGGGCACACTGACAGTTCATGTTCAAGGCGAGCATCGACCCACCCCCAGATCCCTTTTCCTCTGCACAACTTTCGAGCCACTCTGCCCCAAGCCTGTAGCATTGTATGAGATTGTTGTGACAAAAGTGCAGTACCCGGCACTTAGCCATGTTGAACCTCATCCCATTGGTCTCTGCCCATTGACCCATCCTGTACAGGTCCCTCTGCAGGGCCTTCCTACCCTCTGGCAGCTAGACACTTCCCCCCAGCTTGGTGTCATCTGCAAACATACTGAGGGTGCATTCAAGTCCCTCGTCCAAATTATCAATAAAGATATTAAAGAGGATGGGCCCCAACACTGACCCCTGGCCCATTCTGACAGAAGAGACTGTTCTAACCTTCTCTGCACTGAGAACTGATGATAGCTACCTAGTTATTTCCATGGAAATACACTACCAATATCCAAAACTGAGATGACCAAACACTGCTTTTCATCCACAGTCCAATGCTTATTTGAAATGAAAGTGAGGAGCTTCTCCAAAAGTTTGAACAGTGAGGACTTATTTTCACATGTAAGATTTCTTCATGTCTTATACACATAAGAGAAAAAGAAAGTGCCCAAGGACGTGATGTAGATCTGTAGAATGCCTTTTCTAGGTCTCTATGAGAATTTGAGCTTTCACCCTCATAAACAGTACTCCCACCTGAAGGGCTATATGGCATTTAAATAGTAACTCTTGCTTATTTACTTGGGTAAATAAATACTGCATTCTGTTAATGGGGTTCAGCAAGAATCCCTTTGAGGGAACAACTCTCACCTTGGAATTAGAAGTGACCCTCTCTCCAGCCTGAGCAGAGGTTCCCAGGGATTACTTCAGCTGTTAGCCATGTTACTGTGCAGAGGAAGCCAATGGTGCCAGGTGGCAAGAACTGACTTTCACCAGCACTGCTTAGGGCTGGCCACACAGTAACAAATTTGTTAAGGAGGTAGTTGGAACAATCCTGAACAAGGGATGCATGAAGGAAAAAGGGATTCTGTCAACAGCCAGGTGTCCAGCACTTGAAGATGTCTGCCTGGCCCTCTTTTATTTCACAGTATGGATTTCCTTTTTCTAGAGATTTTTAACTGAATGTGTTTTCTGTTCTATAATTGTATCAGTGCAATTTAAAGTCAGTATGTGCTGGAGGATCCATTCTATCCTGAAGAATGCTGTGTTTGTGTTGTATGGTCACACTTGCAGAAAAGCATGGATGAGTGAATCACTGCACCTCTTGTTGAGGTCAGACATTTTCTCTGGAAATGAATTTAATCCAGACTGGAAAGGTTTGCCTGGAGTGATCTCTGTGCATCAACATAAACAGTATATGGTCAGTTATCACATTTCCCAGCAACAGAGAAGAAAAAAAAAAAAAAAGTGTGTATATATATATATATTTACTTATTTATTTATTACAGCTGATCTTATCTAGGCTTCCTGGCAGATTCTGGTCCAACCTTCCACTACTAAAAATGGAATTCACAAGTTAACTTGGTCACCTTTAATCTATTGAAATACTACGGAAAATTTGTCTTTAATCATTTCAGTAAAATAAAAATATATATATTCCTTACTGGAACCCATTCAAACCTGCAGCTACATTCCCAAACCCCTTTTGTAGTTTTTCTCTTAAAAGACAGTGATTCCGTGTATTTTATAATACCTTAAGTTAATTACTTGAGGTACTACTATGTTAATTTTAATTTTAACTTTCATTTACCTTGTGATTTCCTCTGCTGATGCTGAATAGGAAGGATGAGATGAACAAGTTTTACTAAGACCCATATTATTTTTAATCTTTGACTTAGAGGGGAAAATATTTTTCAGTTAGTTACCAGTCTGACTTAAAGGCTTGAACTTTATTTCATCTAAAAATCCTTGAACTCATATACATAAGGACTGTAAGAGACAGACAATTATTTTTTTCTAAGTACAGATTTGATTGTCTTTCATTGTTTTGCATCTTACTCCTTTAAGGTAAATTATGGAATCATTTAAGATGTAAGCTCTTATATTAAAATAGGTATCTGCACTCAAATTTCATGTTTCATTTGTGATATCTTCTGACATAGTTTTATTATAACTTTTAGTGATAAAATAAATAAAGTTCAACTGTTTTGAGAATTAGGTGTAACATCAATACATTGCAGTTGACAGGCAACACTATAATTTATAGGAGCTGCTCAGCTTTGTAGAAGGAGACATAAAGCATAGCCATACATCACACAAAAAAGAATTTCACATCTTGGCATGAATTTAGACTAAGGGAGAAAAACGAGACAGATAATATCATTCTTTTGTATCATCTGTCCAATATATAACCATGTGTAGTTACAAAACTCTGTATCTTAATTTCTGAATTTCTCAAAGTACATTGTATTCTATAAAAAAACTTGCTGCCATTGGTAATGTTTCTATGGTAACTTTTAAAACACTGAAAACAATTTTATGACTTTAATTCACCTCATGAATCTAATGACTGGCTCACACAGAGATGCCTATTCTTTCTATTCATCCTGAACTTGCCCCAGTTAGTAGGCAAATTTCCACCAGACTCAATAAAAAGAAAAGAAGGCTTGATGGGGCAGATTTCCAAAGCTACTTAGTTACTGAACAACATAAACAGAGAAATAATGAGAGTTGCAAAAGTATCTGCAAGCTAATGAAAAAAATCCCATTGATTGAATGAATACAGCATGCATTAAAATATAGATTCCTGAGATGTATCTCATCATCTTAATAGGAGGATTATTTTGGTGCAATAATCTGTACCACTTCTCATGATTTATTTTACACATAATGGAATAATTTTTTAAAATCTTTCTGTTCTTGAAAATCATTCTGGTGGTGACTAAAAGTTACCCAGTCTATCTATCTACTTTGTGTATGACATTCCAAAAAAAAAAAAAAGAGCATTATCAACCATGTTGCATCTGTCTTATAATTAAGAGAGTCACTGGCTATACTAGCACTTCATTGAAGTGCTAATAGCCAGTGGGATAAAATGCAGGGGAAGTACAGAACATAGTAAAACAAGTGTCAAACTGTCTGGAGGATCTTTTTGATAAGGATGCAACATTCCCCATTTTGTACAAAAATGAACTTTCCGAAGGACCAGGAGTATTTCTGTTTTCTGGGACACACACACACAGAAAAAAAAAAAAAAAAAAAAAAAAAAAAGATATACAAGCAGCATTACTTTTTCACTAATTAAAGGAGACTTGGATCATAGTGTATACTCTTTTTAATTTCTCAAGTATTCCGAACTATGAAAAGACAGAGTAGAGAAAAAAAAAAAAGTAGCAACTTAGACAATTTTATTTCCTTGACTATCCCTTCAGTTCTGATGAATGGTCAATTTTCATTATTGATTGTTCACCACATCTAACAGTAATCAGGAAAGAAAAAAAAAAAAGAAAAAAAAAAAAAGGTGGTCCAGGCAAACTGCTGGCCATCAGAAAGAGGTTAGATTCTTTTTTGTGCAACACCACAAAGTAATTCTGCTTCAAGTATCAGCAGTTGTCCAGAGTTCTGTATGGACTAATGGTATTACTAACATTTTCTGAAGTTAAATTGCTATTACTAATAATTCTGATGCTGGAATAAGTGCTACCAAACAGTAGCAAACATATCTAATGGAACTGAGCTAACAAAAATGTTGGCAAGCATATTTCAGTGTAGTCGCAATCTATTTCGTGATGGTCAGGGTCAGCACAGGATGTTTCAAGACCTATAACCTTGCATGTTATATAAGCTTGTTAACAGGCATGACCAGATAAAAGTTAATTCTATTTTAATTGGCAAGAGTTTCTAATAAAAATCGGTGCTGCAAACACAGACTGCAGAACAGGAAATGAAGAAAATGTAGAAGTGAAAATTGACTTTAAGTCCACAGGTCTCGGGATTCTGTAGGGTTAATTCAATTTCACACTTGTGTCATCCAGAGCAGAATCAGCCAGCACTGCAAAATGTATCCTACTGCAATACATAATCTGAAAAAGCCTGAAAAGATCACTTTTCCAGCTGGAGTACAATCGACCTCCAGCTACACTCATGCAGTTGAGAAGTGTGTCTGGTGCCTTCATTTCACAAATACAAAACAGGGAGGAAAAATGAATGTGCCAGCTAAATTAGGAAATGAGTCAAGAGTGATTAAATGGGAAAGATGCTTCATATTCAACAAAGATGGATATGTGAAAATTGAGTTAAATGAGGAAAGGAAAAGGCTGTCTGCCACAGTGGCTCGAGAAGGTGTTATCAGGAGATGCTGGGAAGATGAGAGAGATCAGACCAACATTTAGTGAGAAGTTTAAAAGAAACAATTGGGTTTTGGTTTTTTCCCCTCTGGGCATGTCAATAATGCAGGTGAGTGGGTCACTCTGTAATGAAGTGTTTACACATTCATGTTCTGCATATGATTTAGCTTCCAGCATGAAAAGATCAGGGAGCTTGTTCACAGATATGCTGGGAAACATCTTTAAATCTATTTTAGTTAGATGTGCAGTTGTTTCCAGCCTTCAGAGGCAGTTCTCACTCTCCACAAGAGCCCGCACAAATC
Organism: Anser brachyrhynchus; assembly: GCF_964034855.1. Classification (NCBI taxonomy): domain Eukaryota; kingdom Metazoa; phylum Chordata; class Aves; order Anseriformes; family Anatidae; genus Anser; species Anser brachyrhynchus. The sequence goes on from NC_137694.1 coordinate 166,478,171, forward strand.
TCCCTGCTCCTTTCCTTACGCTTCACTGAAGGGCTCAATAACTGGAACGAGCTGGCTGAGATCAGATGCATTGCTCAGGCTGCCCAAAGCAACAACGAGATAACCAAGCTGGATTACTACTAGCCCGTGACGGACAAAACACCACGGCTTATCTAAGGGCAGTATACGAAGTACCCCAGCTTGTGAAGTGATTTACATCGTGGCACCAAACTCACCGAAGTCTCCGCCTTCTACAAGCAGCTCCTACAGCCCTGGATGTGCTGGGGGCTTGTCTGCAGGCGGGAATAACACGCAGACACGGGGGTCTCGGGGAGGACAGCAGGGCAAACACCTCTTCGTCCCCGCAGGCGTCCCCTGGCAGTGCCAAAATCTCCTTTAACAACCGCGTTGACTCGCCAGTTGCTTTAAAACCCCCCAAAAGGACTTCTCACTGAGGCTGACACGCTCGACCTGCCCCAGGACGAGAAGGACGGGCTCCGAGAAGGGACGGCGGCGGCGGGGTACCGAGGTAGGGAGCCCTTCGACCGGGGGGCGGCGTGAGGGGCGCCCCCAGCCCTGGCAGCACTCGGAACCCCCCCGGCGGCATCGCGGGGTCGGGACCGAGCCCCGGGGGCTGTGGGGTGGGGGATAAAGGGGGTGGGAAGGGGGTGCGGGGAGGCGGAGGGGAGGCGCGGGTGGGCGGAGGGCGCGGGTGGGGTCTGTCCGTGACGGATGGGCCAGCTGCGGGCCAATGTTTTAGAAAAGGGGGGGGGCCGGCTCGGCTTTAGGCGGCGGGTTTGGCCGCGCCGCTGACAGCCGCCGGGGTCTCTCCGCAGGATCCCGACCCTCCTTCATTCCCTCCCTCCCTCGCTCCCTTCTTCCTTCCTTCCTTCCCTCCCTCCGGCCGCGGCCCGGGGCGCCCATCGCGGTGGCAGCCGGCTGGGGCGGGGAGCAACCGGCGGAGCGCGTTTCCCTCGCTTGGCAGCCGCAGTCCCGCAGGCGGCGGGCGGGGAGGGAGGTTCGGCGAGGCTCAGGCGGCGAGGCTCGGCGAGGCTCGGGGGTGAGGAGCGGAGGGGGTACGCAGCGGGATCTCCACCCCCCCCCCCCCCCACGGGGCTTCCCCGCCCCAGCCTCCGCTCCGCTGCTGGGCGGCGGCGCCCCCCGGGGAAGGCACACACGGAGGCGACCACCCCCACCCCCATCTTATCTCCCCTTCTCCGGAGCTCACCCCCCGTCCCCTCTCTCCTCCGCGCAGGTCGGAGCTGACAGCCCGACCGGGGTCCGGCCGCGCCGCGCCATGCCCGCCGCCCTCCTGCTGCTGCTGCTGCTCGGCTGCCGCCCCGCCGACGCCGCCGAGGGCAACGGAGCCCTGAGACCCCCGGGTCCCGGCCTGCAGGGCCCTCCGGGGGCCGCCGAGGCCGCCCCCCCGACGGCCGGGCCCCCCACGCCGCCCAACGCCTCCCGGGCAGCCGCGCTGCCCAAGGGCTTTGGAGGGGTGGGCGGCGGGCGGCCCCGCTCGGCCTCGCCCCCCATGTGCACGGGGCAGACGGAGATCAAGGAGACTTTCAAGTACATCAACACGGTGGTGTCCTGCCTGGTCTTCGTCCTGGGCATCATCGGCAACTCCACGCTGCTGCGGATCATCTACAAGAACAAGTGCATGAGGAACGGCCCCAACATCCTCATCGCCAGCCTGGCCCTGGGCGACCTGCTGCACATCATCATCGACATCCCCATCAACGTCTACAAGGTGAGTTGGGGATGGGGAGGGCCCGGCAGCGGGTTCGGGGGTGCCTGCACCCGGCAGCTTGTCCCTCGGCCAAAAATCTCAGAGGGGGGTGAGCAGGTCGGATGTCCTCCCTCTGCCCTGATCCCTGCCCTGCCAGCTGGAAATGGGACAGAGGTCTGCACCACTGGTGGCCAGGCTCCGAAAGCCACCTGGGAGCAGATGCTTCATCCCAGGGAAAACGGACCTACACGGAGTAGGTTGATGCTCAGTGGAGTGGGACCATCGCCTCTCCTTTCCCCGAGGAATGGAGGGGAGGCACTGAAGGCCGGCTCCTTCTGCATCTGTGGGTGCTGCTCAGCCCCATCTATTCAGCTGGGGCAGGGTCAGTCGTGTACTTCATGTGGGCCCACATAGTCGCTGGTGGCACGGGGGCTTTCGGACATTCTTTGATATATGCAGTGGCTGGGAGGTGTGATGCTCTCCTGAGCTGTGAACCCTTTCCCCAGTGTTGCAGCACGAGCAGCTGAGGGAGGGAGCCATACCTGCTGCTCTTGCACGCCTACTCCTGAACGTGATAAGACTTGCTACAAGAGTATTATCTCAGTCTCATCTCTACTCAGCTTGAGCAGTCCTTGTGTCCTTATGAATTCCTTGTGCATGTGAATCCAGCCTCTAGTCAGGATGAGCATTTCTGGGAGGGATGCTGGAATACCAAGACACCTTCTGCCATAAAAATTTGCAGGCCGGGTCCCTGAGTGCATGTTAGTTATTGCATAAAGTGCGCCTTGATCTATTGCTTCTTATATGTGTGGTTTTAAGCTCTGGGCTTTGTTACTTTTATCTTTCGGGGAAAAAAAAAAACAAAAAAAACAACAAAACATTGAAAGTGCAGGTTTTGAGTTTAGTCTTTTGTATCTGTAGTGATTATTCACAGAAGCTGCTGAAGTGGGAAAATACTGTATATCTATCCTTTTAAGTATTGAAGTATTACAAAGCAGGGAATTCAGAACTCATCGTGTCAGTGTTAAACTCCTGAGCTGGATAATTTGGATTACATGAGAGTTCTTCATTTTGTAGTATCAGTATTTTCCATGTTATTTCCATGCAGAACTATTTGTCATAGTTCTTGTGAGAGGTGTGTGAGACTGGAATTTATGAAAAACAAAATACTTAAACTGTTTTGAAAAAGTATTTTTCTAAAATATATTAAACATTTTTTTCCTTCTCAAAAAAAATGCAAAAAGAGTACATGAATAGCAGTTGCTCCGTAGAACACTTTGCAATCTCAGTGACACTATTTTAAAATTAAATTAATGATAAAATGTAGTAATATGCCGCGGTCCTTATCTTGATTGAATGTCATCAAGTATATCACCGTGAGTAGGTTGGAGTGGGAGGAATAAAAGGTCAGACTGCAAGCTGATAAATATTATACCAGCTGCAAGTCCAGGATTTTTATCGTGTTAGGAGGAGAATGTTAGGAGCAGTGCAATAGTTCTCAGGTGCTGAACGCTGCACTGCATCTTAATGAAAGGCCCGTAACAGAATTAATTTATTGATTGGAATAGTGAGTGAAATACTTGCGTCTGGTTTAAAACAGGACTTTTGAATAAATGTAATTAAAATCAGCCTTTAAATATTGTTTGTTTAGTCAAAATTAAGAATTGAATGCAATTGAAGGTGGTAACTCTTTTATTTTTTTTTTTAATCAATTCTGCATACATTTAATTCCACCCAGAAAGCAATCTTATGAGGGGCAATATTGCAAAGCAAACACACGCTGGCTGTAATCACCCAGCTGTGTGGGAAAAACAAAGGCTAGGGAGGCCTTCGTTTGTAAATCAAGTATACTTAACAGTTGTAACTTGCAATTTGAAACAATTTCAAAATGAATGAAACAGATGTTCAGAATTGCTACCAGATCCTCAGTTAGACAGCTACATGAAAAAGTGTGAAAGAATTTGTTCTGTTAAAAAAAATGCTATCGGCTTACTCAACAACTCGTGTTGTAGAAAGTATGAAAGTGCCTGTAAACACTTCCCAGACAGATCCATAAGAGAGAACTCAGAATTCACTCTAGGAACATATTTTTATTAGCTATTAAATGTGATAACTGCAAAAGATGTCCTCTGTGAGTATTTAAGTTAAGCGAGTAAGTAGCTGAAAAAATACACGAATGAACATTTAGATCACTCATTTGAGGGTATCTGAAGAAAACCAGATGTTACGTATATTGTGAGATAAATGCAGTCTGATGTATAACATGCTAATTAGTCCATTGCCACTGATAAATTTGGTAAATACATTCTGTAGAAAATGTGAAGCGTTGGAATCCTTCACACAATCAGCAAACAGGGTACAAAATTAGGTAAAGTGGAGCGTTGCGTCCTGGCAAGCTGAACGTGGGAGACCTTTTCAGCTTTCAGGGTCCTGGTAAACAAGCTGGCTTTGGCTGTACCCCCAGAACTGCAGAATGTGAAGTAGAGAAAAGCCCAAGGCAATCATTCTTCAGCGTGCAACAAAATGCTTTGCCAAATTCCTGATAGTTGTAGCAAAAGTGTAAAGCATAAGGTGCTCTTATGCCTAGATCAGCTCCTTCACTGTGTCTTTGTCAATCTGAGTTGTTTAAGGTGTGAATGTAAGGCGCAGAAGGGTACAGTAGGAAATACTGTATTCCAGTGGTCAGCAAGCCTTTTATGTCCTTCTCTTAATCTATGGAAGGTGGGAAGCAGTGGCCATTTGTCCTTCTGATTTCTCTGCAGTTCCTATTAGGCTTACACTCAGTTTCTCAAACTGTTAAAGGTGATAGCTCTCATGTGTCAGATACCAAAACAACATCAAGATTGAAAACCCCAGACTTAATGTAGTTCCACAACATTTGGGTAGTCCTGTGTGCAGCCAGGAGTTGGACTCAATGGTCCTTGTGGGTCTCTTCCATCTCAGGGTATTCTATGATTTCTATGGTTTCTATTATCTCTGCTTCTCATGTATATATCTGTAATAATATAGGAACATATAATTTTAAAAGCTGTAAATAAAATAATATAATACCCTGCTCTCTCTTCTGACATAAAGATATCTCTCTTTTTCTTGTTTTATAATACTCATCCTCATATATTAAATTCAATTTATTGTCATGTTCCAATAGATATTCAGCGGGGTAAAGAACATATCCTCTGCACACTTTTGTATGGCTTTCTGAACTTCAGCTATCAATTTGCTATGACACAAATGAATGAGGAATGTCTACCTGGAAATACTGTGACAGGTTCCTTTATCTCAGAGTATAGTGCAAGAGTAGAAAAAATGAATGTCAGAGAAGGAACAAAAACTGGTCTTTATCTAAGCCAGTGATCAAAGGGCAAAGTCAGCTTTGGAGGCAATGATTTATTTTTTTCTATAATACATTTTAGGGATTACATAAAAATAGTTAACATTATATAGCATTGTCAAGCGTTGGTAAGATAAGAAAGAAACAGATTAGGGACTGCATATCACATGAAGACTCAAATCAGCCCCCTTGTTAATCCAGCTGTGTTCTAAAAAAGGCAGGGTTTCCATGGAAATGTCTTTGTGATGATATAACTCTTACAATGCAAGTACCTACAGGGCATAAGTCAAGGTTGCCTCCATCACGATAAGGCCAATCTTTTCCTAATTTCCCCCAAAAAGTAAAACTGCGTGTCTTCAGAGAACATTGTTTCTGTTCTATTACAACACCTTGCCACCTGTCCTTCTGGTGTTAAAGAATATAACCATTTTTAACGGGGGAAATGTGCACTATTTCCTTTTGTTCAACATCTGAACCATTTACTTGAGGTCTTTCAAAGTTCATCTTAGAATTTCTTACTCAAAGTTTATATGAATCTCTGACCATATAAAGTAGGATGTTTAGTTGGCCTAAGATCATGATCAGCGAATGCCCTTGGCAAATACCTGAATTGTCCAGTGGAGGAACCTGCCTACACTCTACAGACAATAGTGGGTAACTTTGTTCTGTAGTTAAATAGGAACAGTCTGTGCTGAAGTCCCATATATGGAGTAGTAGAAATGCCCGTACATTGAAAGTATATGCAAACAGTTTTCATGACAGATCTACAAATCAGAATACATTAGACAACATCAACATAGATTTGTAAATTTAGAGTAATTTTTTCATTACATATACATTTGTTATTTATACGTTCACTCAAAGATGCATGTGACAAATTTCAAAACAAGATTTCATTTTCTGTTAATTACTTACTTAGCTTCAGCCCTGTGTTTATGCTTCCCTATCTGACAGCAGCACAGCTCAGTTTTCTTTATTGTTGCTTTTGATTCAGTTCTTTTACTGGGTTTATGAGACTGCAGAAACTTTTGACTTTGAGAAGACAGGATAAGGTTTCTGTCATTTTCAAGATGAATGTATGATATTGCTTCATCTTAATTCAGTATTAAAAAAAAAAAGTTTGCAAGCAAAAGTTATTCATAAAGACACATGAAAAAGACAATAATTATGTGCCTCATGTTAAGATGTACACTGCTTATTAGATAGATCAGTAAAATATTCTTAGCTTAGCTAGAGAAAGAGAAATAAATTTTCTTATCTAAAGAGAGAATCCCACCCTGACATATGAATAAGTCCTAATTATTGTTAAACATTACCAAGTATTGCAATGTCTGACTCAGCCCTGACCGTAAGTTTAATTTCCTGGGAAAACTCATTTTTGAGAAAGCTTGCTCCTGTGAAATACTGAAAAATCCTTTATCTGCCAGGCATTTCACAAATATATTGAAAGAAATGTTGCTTATGAATTAGGTGTACAATTGTATGTCTGATTTCTCATGTAACTCTGCAGTTGATAAATATGAAAATCAAGTCCTATCATTGTGAACTAGACTTACTGTGAATGCAGAGCTAGGAGGAAGTAAGAGTTCCTGCTTTGCATTTTCATGTGCATTCATTGCTTGGAACTAGGACACAGACATAAATAAGTGCACGCCTTGCTCCTTCTTCATGTCTGACTGTGGAAAGTCAACAACAGTGGGTTGGAGCCGTGGCATCTCTGGTGGCTGGTGGCCACAGCAGCTGAGCCATCAGGAGCAGCATATCGTCCTCACGTGCTAGCATATTCCAGCAGCAGACTGCTAACAGCCCTGTCTTCCTACACAACCAAGAGGAAGCAGGGCAGGAATTGTAATTCACAGGTGTGTCTCTTGAGTCACAATATCTCTTGGGGCTACTTTCATTGCTGTGAAGCTTTCACATCAGCTCATGCTCAGATCCATGCCTAGTCTGAGAAGGAGATTGCTAGGAGTGTGTCAGGTGTAGAAACAGTGCTATCACAATAGAATTAGTTCATTTCAGTATGAATTCACATCATTCTTCAATGTGTTTTCTTTCCATTTACTCTATTTAATTTAATTTTCAACACATTTCTGTGCCTTAGCAGCTAAAACTTCACTCATGTAAAACAAATGACAATAAAATACTGGAAAAGGTCACTCGGAATACAGCCAGTGGTAGACTTGGCATTTTACTTCTGAAAACGCAACATTATTTTTCCTCTTTCCTGCCATTTGGCAGTATCTCATGACTCAAAGTCATTTGTCATTTGTAAAACGGCAGTCTCTTTGTACAGATACCCTGTTATGAATAATAAGAAAATAATTCTACCCATATGAAATTTTATTAGGCCATACCTGTACTTCAGTAAGAATAATCAGTTGTTCTTCTCCACAAACACTTTGCAATGAATTTTTATTGAATATTTTATAAAGGATTTTCATGGTACCATAAGGCACTGTTTTGAGGAGACGGCAATACAGAGTACAAACGAACGGAAGCATAGTTCAGCAATTAAAATATTCTGCTTTTATTTTACTATCTATGTTTTCAAGCTTTTGCTGCAAAGCATATCATTAGCCACTTGCAATACCATGGTAGAGAAATTTGTGACTCATGCATTAAAATGCTCAAATTTCATAATACATCAGCTGCAAGAGATAAAGGACATGTTTTTCCAATCTAATGCAGACAGCTGTGTGTCCATTCTGCTCCTGATTTAAAAGCTGGCTGAATGAAAGTAATATTTTGACGTGATGCTAAACCCAAACTAATGCACCTTTTCTCTCAGTAGAGCACATCCACTCATGTGCAGCCCAATTACAATCCAGCCATATGGCTCCCAAACTACAGCTGGCTTAAATCCAGGCAGCTTGTAGCACAGGTGTGACTGTCTGCACCTGAGAGATAAGCTTTAGTTCTGGGAAGTCTCATGTGTGGCTAAATTATTGTGATTTTAGTGAAGAGAGACAAGGGAGTGTCTTGTACAGACACCAGCTAGTCGTAGCTAAAATTCTTCATAGGATCTGTTAACAAAAACTGGATCAATGTTCTGGGATTTTAGTTTGGTGAAGAGCAAAATACTTCAATTTTAAAATGCTTTTTTTTTTAATGTATCAGTTCTGGCTTAATATATACAAATGTACAATATACAATAGATATTATAAACAAGTATACAATGTACTTGCTACTAAGATCTTGATTTCTATAGCAACTTGGTGTGTGGTAAGCTGGATGTTCACTGCCTGTTATTTATAAATTATTGCAGGTGTCATTTGATTCTGTAGAGTGTATATTTAGAAAACCTGTGATTTTTCACGTTGCAATCTTAACAGCAGTTTGTTACTATCACCTCCTTACAGCAATTAAAAAGAAGTCTTAGGGAGAGGCTTTACTGAAAATACTTTAATTACAGTCTGAGTTATTTTCCCACATCGCATAAGCAAAACATACTGTACAGTCCTTACAGCCTCCTCCCTAGTTCCTCTGCTTTATTGCTTTCCATGAAACTCTCAAGAAACATAAATCCTTAGAATTTATTTTTCTGCTTCATTTCTGCAGAAGCATTACGCTCTTCATCTTACTTAAGTAGATCATTGTAGAAATAGATCAAAGCGGGTTTATGTTACAATTTTCCTACTGCTGCTCTTTCAAAGATCCCATTTCAGCATAGGACTAAAGCAGAGTTTTGAAGGCATTGTGGTACTTGAAAATACTGGTGGGCACTTCATAGGGATTTCTAAAAGCACATGCTCGTGAAATGTACTTAACTTCCTTTGTGTTAAAAGAAAATTATACTTAAATTATATTAGGGTTTTTGAAAAATTGTCCATCTTGGCCCATGTAACTGCTTATCTCTAGATGCACATATACACGTTCTTGAGGGCTTTGCTTAACCAAACCAACATGAGCAGGCAATTCTGTGGCTATCTTCAATCATTTTGGACCTCAGCAGAATCTAACTATATGGTGATCCATTTCTTTTCTTACATTCCTCTTTAAAAAGATGATTGAGGAGATCTGAGATGAAGGAAAGACTTTGTAATCCTTTTTTTTTTTTTTTGGCAATTGCCATTGTTCTTTCCTCTCCTTTTATACTCTGAACTCCTCTATCCACAGTAGATCCAAGAGGCCCCAATTGAAGAAAGTTACGAAAAACAGATCCATAGAGATGAGCTTAGATAATGTAACCAATTACAGAAACTCAGAAGGTTTACTTTTATATATAACAATTGCGGTATTTCTTGGCATAATCTCTATTCTGGAGAGCCTTGTTTTTATGATGAATTGGAAGATTTGGCTGCTGCTGTGACGTATTTGAGCCATTAGAGCAGCTTGCAGCAGTACAAAGATTAAATATTTCTAAAATGCAGCTACAGGCAAACAGTTCATAGTGTCAGCCACAAGGAAAGTGCTTTCTGTGTCCAGTAAATCTCGTTCTCTAAGTTAGCTATAGTGTACCACTAGGGATGTGATGGAAGATTTCCATGAAAGTGTAAGACCCAAACTGCCAACCTAAATCCAACCTAAAATTAATTCAGCCTGAAAAGCATTGTCCTGTTTTCTTTCTTCTATAGCAGATACAGGTATATGCAGCTAGCTCTTTTGGTATTGTAATACAGGTCATTGGAAAAGTGGTCAATAAAGATTTTCAATGCAGGATTTGTCTGGTCTATCTTAATCTGCTGTGAAATATTTACTTCAAATTAGTTGGTTAGGATCCTTGAGTGTCGAGTGGAAGGAAGAAGTCCCACAGGAAGGACCCGCCTTTCATCATTGGATGGTCAGCTAAAAACTGAGATGCGTTGCCCTCCGGTGTTGCTTACCTTCTCAGCTGAGGGAGCCTCGACATCAAGCTTCAATTAAACACCACCCCAGTTGTGCAGTTGTAGCCTTTGCCTCTGTTCTGATGAACCTCGAGTCACTTTCTCTTTTTCTAGTAAATGGAGAGTTACTTGCAACATTTAAGAAGCCATGAACACTCTTCCCAAAGGAGAGGGAAATCCCCACTTCTCAGTCATTTTTCACCATAAACACTGAGTTGGTGAAGCTGGAAGCAAAATGAGTGGAATTGTACGGCTTGAAAAGTCAGGACTAAGATTTTATGCTTATTCTTGCCCAGACGGGGATTGTCTGCGTTGCTACTGTCCTGTTTTTAGGACATGTACCTTGGAGACTACTTTGTAAAATGGCTCTAATTGACTTAATTTTTACAAGCTGGAAAAGAAAAACAAGAGTATTTTGCAGCTTTGTGAGTTATTTAAAAAAAAAAAAGTTCCATTCTAATCTCTGTTCTCTTTTCACAGCTACTTGCAGAGGACTGGCCCTTTGGTGTTGAAATGTGTAAATTAGTGCCCTTCATTCAAAAGGCATCAGTGGGCATCACAGTGTTGAGTTTGTGTGCCCTCAGTATAGACAGGTGAGACTGTTTTTTTCATCAAACTCTATAATTTCTTTTAAATAAGAGCATTGGCTTAAATGCTCTTCTCCATTCAGTTGATGTAATACTAATAAGTTGAATTTAAGCCAGTTACACCAGATGGCTTTATACACACACACACATATATATACACACACACACTTCTAATCTGCAAATGCATGCTGTTGCTTCAGGTACCGAGCAGTAGCTTCTTGGAGTCGAATTAAAGGAATTGGAGTGCCAAAGTGGACTGCTGTTGAAATTGTACTGATCTGGGTTATATCGGTGGTATTAGCTGTTCCAGAAGCTATTGCATTTGACATGATTACAATGGAATACAGAGGAAAGGATCTCAGAATCTGCCTACTTCACCCCACACAAAAAACATCCTTTATGATGGTAAGACACTGAAATTTGTACCACAGCTCTCTAGAACAGTTCCTTCAATCTTCCCAATGATCTGTGGATTGCAATGTTCACGAACGTATACAAAACTTACTTGAACATAATGTTCAAATGAAATTCAGGCGAATTTCTGAAATATGTTGGTTAAAAGAAGAACATTCAGAAAACTGTCTTCTTGTGGGTGTGGGACATTTCATCTGTAATGTATGGATGCTTTTCAGAGACAGACCAACCAATTAGTTATAGTACACTTTTCAAAATGGTCAACATTCAACTCCTAACAATACTTTTTTGCTGTTGTGTTGTTTTGTTTTGTTCTGTTTTTCCCTTCTAGTTTTACAAGCAAGCTAAAGACTGGTGGTTGTTCAGCTTTTACTTCTGTTTGCCACTGGCTATCACAGCACTTTTCTATACTCTCATGACCTGTGAGATGTTACGAAAGAAAAGTGGGATGCAGATTGCTTTAAATGATCACTTAAAACAGGTAAAAATGTATCCTTGACAACTTTGCTGACCGTAATACCTTTACTGCCTCTACTGCCACATCATTCTCTTGTTATTTTATGAAAACTTCAAGATCACTGCTAAGAAGTACTTCCCTAGCAGTGGTGCCAATGAACTTGCATATATATCAGAGCCATCAGAAATCTAAGACATTTACTGACAGTCACAAGACACTTTTTTTCATTTGGTGTTAATCCTTCAGACTTTATAGGTTTTATTTCTTTATAATAATGAGAGCTGGGTATTTTGTAATTAAAACTAAGATCATACTGTAATATAGAAACCGGTGCTGTAAAGTTGTTAATTATTTTGAATTAATTTCATGCCAAACTGTAGTGAGGTTAGCAGTGTATCAGAACAAAACACATTCCAAAATACATTCCAAGTTAGTAGTGCACCAGAGGGAAACATCAAATATCATGAATTTAATTCTACTAAGGCAGAATTAAACTACATTAGTACATATATATGTGATTCTTGCTTTTCTAATAGCCTTTTAGTTTGCATGCTAATTTGCAATGGTAGTGTAAATAAGTGTAATCATCTTACCTTGATAAAGCTGTAATTTACATCTCTTGGAACCTTTAAAGTAAGGCCTGAGATCAAAGCACAAGAAAATGCAATTGTAAACAAGCTGTCATTTGAAAGTGATTAGGCAGATGACTATCTTCCTCATTTTAATTTAAACGACTGTTTTTGTGTTTGTGATTTTTCATATTATTACTCATACTTCTGTAAATTAGAGATACAGAGAATTGGTGGAAGACATCTAAAACAATAGAAAAGATTAAGTACATATTCAAAGAAAATAAGTTACTTTGATGTTCTCTTAACTCCTATTATGATAGGGTTTTTATTTTGTTTATTAAACATTTGGATATTGGAAGACAACAACAATCAAGAGAGAGACAGAAACTGTAATGATGTTCTTTCCAATTTTCATTTTCAGAGACGTGAGGTGGCCAAAACTGTATTCTGCCTGGTACTTGTTTTTGCTTTGTGTTGGCTCCCACTTCACTTAAGCAGAATATTGAAACTCACTATTTATGATCAAAAGGACCCAAATAGATGTGAACTTTTAAGGTGAGACTATAAACAGAAAATACCTATGTGCTGCTGGCATGCTCCATAAGCATACCTGGATTTCCTAATGAACTAACTTGTTCTGTATGCCTGAAGTTGTCTCTGCTTTCTCATCCAGTACATTCTGGTTTCACTCTGGTAGCAGACTTGGGAAATTATGAGGAAGACCACGAACAGAGGGCTTCTGTCCTGTTTGCCCGGTCTTCTTCCTCATCCCTTTTGGGACGGACGTTCCATCCTGTGGCATTATGTGGATGGAGGGGGGAGATTCTGTCCCCATTTTCCCTTTCAGCTGAACAGCTAGGATTAAAACTGTGAAGAAAACCTCATGAATATTTCCTCTCACAAGTTATGATGATTAGATCTTCTGAAATACTGATACTTCTGAATACTGATTCTGAATACTGATTCAAACCTTATTATTTTGCGCAGTTGTCACCTCCATAAGTTAATTCTATTGATAGAGGTCCATTTACTCCTACATTTAATAGATCATCTTGGTTGAGTAAAGCTGAATCCAGTTTTCATAACTGTAAACCTCCACTAAGCATTTTCAGAGAAAATGTGAAGAATCTCACTTACTTTAATTTCCACACAGCTTTTTTCTTGTGATGGATTACATTGGCATTAACATGGCTTCACTGAATTCCTGCATCAATCCAATTGCTCTGTATTTGGTGAGCAAGAGATTCCAAAACTGCTTTAAGGTAAGAAACTGTTGGGAGCTGCACCTCTGGTTAAAAGACGATGTCAGCAGTAAAATGCATTCCATAACACACAGAGTGTTTTAAATGTTCATTAAATTTTACTTTAAAGTTATGATAGGTATTCCCTTCATCTCCTGCTGAAGCTATGTAGAAAGGTATTAAAGCTTTATAGGGACTAAAAGAGAAAGCAAAAGAGAGGAGCATAAAATATAGCTTGCCGGCACCATGCTCATCAGGCTACATCACTTCCTGACTGGACCTGGCATGTGGCCACTTCGAGAGCCCTGACAAAGCAGGCTCAGTGTGCTCTGCAGAGATTCACGTAGCCATATCCCCTGCAACCCAACAGGGAGGGCACTGACCGCATATTCCCCACATCCTGGCTGAGCACTTGAGTCAGTAGGCACTTAAGTAACAAAGAGGGTACAAGTATTCCCTTGTGCCTTTCCAACACCAGGAGACACACCTGCTATTAGTTTTAACTTGGTTTAAGTGAATAGCCCCGGACACTCGTTTTCCATATACAATTTGAGGCTCCATATAGGATTTGAGGCTCTGGATTGCAATCCATCTCCCAGCAGTCCTACAGCCTTCCAGCCACCTTGATCTATCACTTCTGCTTGGAAAATGTCTAGTTGGTGCCCAGCAGCACCAAACAGCACCAGTGTACTTGGAGCTTTTTTGAGGCCCCTCATTGTCTTCAGGCACTGTATCAGGGTTCTTACATTACCACACACAAATTCTTAGATTTTTCTTTTGTTAAGAATGTTAACAGTTGACCATTGCTAGGCTTATTGCCTAGTTGTGTAACTTGTTTACTGGCTGCATCTTTCAGTTGGATATCAGTCAGCTCTACATCTAGTAGCACTGTGATATCTCCCTCATAATTACAACAGCACATGTTACAGAAGCTTTAGTGTTGGTCTCATCTTCCCTGTCTACATTGCTGGAAACCTGAAAGAATCACTGGGTCTAAGAACACATAGCAGATGAAGCCCCAAGTGTGGAAACAAGTGGGTGTGTGGAGAGAAGTCTGGGGTAGAAACCTGACGTGACTTTGAGCACCCAAAGCTAGTCCGTAGCATGAGCAAAAGGACTGAAGTGCATCTAGTAAACTATATGTAGCTTTTCAGTATTCTCCTACTGAGTTCTCTTTTTTTTTCGCCTCTAAAAATGAACTAAACAGCATCTCACTCCAGAAGTATAGATTACTGTGTATAAATTTTTACAAGAAAGATTATCAAAGAAAGGACAAAAAGAAGTCTCATTTCATTTTGAGATGCCTTTAAACATTTCTCTTCCTGCCGTCCAGCACTCAGGTTGTTAATGGGGTATCCCACTAGGTAGTTGTCATTTGAGCAATGCAGAGCATAGCCTTGTTTCTTTGCTTATGCTGCAATGCAAAAATGGCAGCGTGCATGCTTTCCATTTCCTACTGTACCACTAAAGAAGGGCAGTGTTTTGGTGCATCTTGCAACATGTGAAAAACAAAATGATGCAAAATGTTTGTTCTTTTTATTTTTACAGTCATGTTTGTGTTGCTGGTGCCAATCCAAAGATCTGTTGTCCCTGGAGGAAAGGCAGTCCTGTTTAAAGTTCAAAGCTAATGACCACGGATATGATAACTTCCGCTCCAGTAACAAGTACAGCTCTTCATAAAACAGGCATAAAAGGTATATTCTCTTACATTAATGCTGGTGCCTTTTTAAGTAAAAGTGGCAATTACTTTTAATGAGATGGTAACATTTAGAAAACTCTAGTTTTGTGTTTTCACAAAACTGAAAGAATATCATAAAAAAAAATGCCCGAAATCTGTGCAACTCTCAAAATCACAGACATTTACAAAACTGTAATCTATAGCACATGAGGAAAAGCATAAAAAGTCATTGTTAGCACTTGAATACTTCTGAATCAGCACTTCCAAATGATCCCCACTTCCTGTATATTAAACCGTCATTTGTATTCACTGTAACAGTTGTAGGAACTGGAGTCACAGTAATTACTAAGCAGTATAATGTAACTTTAATTGGATCAAAGCCAGTATTATTATATAACTCAATATATTATCTTTTATAAAGCAAATTAACCACCATCACTATCGTTTTGTTTTGTTTTTAAAATAAAACCTGAGATATGTTGTAATGCGAGTTTAAACATAAAAAAGTAGAATTTTTATCAGGGTTTTATAGAGGTAGATAATGAAACATTAAAGGATACAGTCAAGTTGAAAGTGCATTTCACTCTGATGATTGTTTTTACCTACTGTTGTTGGAAGGAATTTCCAAGACCTCTATAAATACCATTCTGTAGCCACTTCACTTGTTCAGTGCATTTGGCAGCACTTGGGTATGGTCCATTTCACAGTTTCCATGTTATTTGTGTTTAATGGCAGCAGAGGAGACCAAAAAAAAAAAAAAGCAAAAATGTAGAGTAATAAAACGATAGAAGCAATGGCTAGTATTGGAAACTAGTTATTTTTAATTGAAAACAAATTGATTGTATCCTCTGTAAACAATGGGCATTCAGGAGCCCTGATGGCTTTCTCAAGATACATTTGTGATAACTTACTTACAACTGTTTTTGCAATCCGTATACTGTCCTGGGGCAAAATCCTTCAGAAACAGCAGGTTGAAAAAAATGTAACAAAGCAAAACATTGGGAGAATTTGAACATTTGTTTTCATACAGATTTAAATTTTTATAAAGAAAAATAATTCACAAACTGTACTTCTAAAGAACAGTACTATGTAGCACACTTGTCTTGATTCTGTTTTAAAATGTTCTACTTCTGTAGTGCCATATTTATGGGCTTAAGAAGATGTGTGATTAGTTTCTGCTTCTGTAAATAGTTTAGTGAAGCCTGATTAATTATAAGGTATTAAAATATGGGCAGGACCCTATAAGAAAGCAAAAAGATGCCTGTAGTAAACACTATGTGTATTGCCGGGAGCAATGCACATTTTGTATATACATGACAGGTCATTCTTCGGCTTTTCATTTCCTATGAATTTGTTGCAGATGTCCCCAAAGACTTATTAACATATTTTGTGCACTAAGGCATGAGTTCTTCAAAAAGAAAAAAAAAGACAAAAAAAAAAGACATGTTTTCAACAGGCATGGTATTTTATTATAATAAAATTATTTATCAAAACTCAGGAATTTTTTTTTAATTTCCAAATTTCACATGTAATTTTTATCTTTTTTCCAGCCGTAATTAACTTCAGATATATTTTTTTAATTTTTTATTTTCCATAAAGTGCCTTAAATATACTCAGGATGAGAACAGTTTTTCTAAAATGTTCAGCTGATATTGCCTTGGTTGGCGTTCATCTCAGCTGACTTGAGGTAGCTTACACCTTGCAGACAACTGAAAATAGGAGAGGTAAACCCCATCCCTGGTGTTGCCCCATCAACAGCTAGTGAGTCTATGCCTGTAAAAACAAACTGAGGATGTATGCACATGCATTTGAGCATGTGTGTGTGTTTGTGTGCGTGCAAGTGTGTATGTTTTCTGCCATTAGGTTGCTGTTACCGTCTTTCTCTGCAGCACGTACACCCAACTGCTATAATGCTGAACCTTTGAAGAACAAAACTTTTAATACATTTATATTTATAAAATACTTTTATTTGAACTTTCACGATAACTTTCTCATGGGAAGCCATGAATATCACTTCACCACACCTGCAGCTATTTCTGTGAAATGCATTTCATCTGTTAAGAATGGATAATCAGTTAAAACCTAAGTTTGATACTGGTCAGTGTTATTTTCATCAAGTTTTATATCATTACAATATTGTACATGTATATTATTGTTATTTTTTATTTAAAATATAGCTGTTGTATTGGCAAGTGTGTAACATATTTTTCATTTTTCCTGGACTAACTCTTTGTTAGGATGAGTCCTACTAAGTCAGACATTTAGGTTTTGCAAATAAAGACCATATATGCTGCCCACTTTTTGGAGTAATATATACATATTAGCACACTTTTTGGTTTGTTTTTTTTTTTTGCAGTATTTTTCAAAGCAGTATTTTTACTGAAGATATTTTCTTTAATAAAATTTTCAGAAATTCTTCTTTAATACACTGAAAAGAATACACAGGAGAGCTCAAATGCATTTGTGTTCTAAATAAAATTAAACCTTCAGTAATGAAGACTGGCATTTCATAAAGTCCTCAGTACAGCTCTATTCCTATGTCCACTGAAATCAATGAATGTTTAACATTCATTTCAGTTTAACATTCAATTGGAGAAGAATTAGAGCACAAGAGCTTTTTAAAATACCGAGCTGAAATTTGCTGCCTTTAATAAAAAATAAAAAATAAAAAAAAAAAGCTAAGTACTGTCTTCTTTTTTGGATGAGGGAGGTAAAAAGTTAGGAAGGGAAAGAGGGTAAAATCAGCTGTTGGTGTAAAACAGCCTGTGTAAGGCTCATTTCAGCCTCAGATAGAGGGTCACAGGTAACTGAACAACTGCAGAGAGGCACTTGCATCTTTGCAGGAGTTCAATCTTGTGTGACAATGTGAGAGTCATTGGTCCCAATGGCCTGAAGAGCTGACACATCATGAAAACAAATAAACTTGGAAGAAACTACAACACAACTCTGTATTTTGGCCTTCAGAGGGTAGTTTGATTTTACTTCTTCTGCCACTCTGAATTCTGCCTGCATACAGCTCTCTCAGAGTTGAGAGGGGATTTCAGTCTTGGTGGTCTGAATTGATACACTGGCAGTATACATCAGAGAATCAAATGGAAAAGTCAATAGGTATAGAGCATCTACTGTGAGCTATGGTATTTCACTGTCCTGACTAGCTCTTAATCGATTATGACACAGTTGGCTTAGCAAAAGAATGTTGTTTGTACTGGAATAATGTTAAAAGGATTTTTTAATTGTTCTGTATAGCTGTGTAAAATAATTTTATATTTCATTTTCTGTGGTTACTCGAAATAGGAACCTCTTAGGTTCAGACAATGTAAGCAAATTAAATTACCAATAAAATATTCAAAATTTTCATTCATTAAAGAAAAAAAAAAGGATGTCTGACCTTTTTTTCTTCTCTGGGATCTCATTTAGTGATTTAACTGATAGGTAAAAAACAAGTACGCATTTCAGAAATAAAAGTCAAAGTCTTGGTCAGGATAGCTTTATACAGCTTGTTGAAAACTGGAGAGAGTTCAGACTTGCATACGCATTGCAAAATTGTCTGTTTGTTGGAACAATCAGTCATGCCTATCTTTGCTCTGCTTGTTTTTGCTCAAAATGCCAGTTGCAATCTCTTCTCTACACACCCATATATAGTCAGAAATCCTCCTGTGTTAGGGACATAACAGAAAAAAAGGCATGAAACTTTAGACTTGCATGCATTCTATACTGGAATAAGCCTCATGAGAACCATCACCCCTCTGTATGATGACTGTAATTCCCTACACATTTCATTTTACCTTTCCTAAAGCAGTGGAAGCAATATCAATCTAAATTTTCTGTGGTTGTTCAAATATATAACTTTTTATGTTTGCAGTATTCCTACATCCCAAAACATATTTCCGGTTATTGTTGTTTGGATCCAAATAGTTAGGTTTCCTTCTGTTTAGTTGCTGACTTGCTGCATCTGTATAGATTTGCCTTTTTTCCTGGTCCCAGTGCCTTTATCACATAGCTTCAAGTATCCTGTGCCTGGAACAGAAGCACCTGTAGAGATGAGATCCCTTGTAAGTAAATGTTCTATTTAATAGCTCTCATCACCACTTCACTTTTCCCTTCATCTTTGGTCCTCAATAAGGCTATGGTCCAAAGTCTTCACCAACCAAATGTTTATTACGAAGAAGCATTTTTTAGCATATTTCTTTTGATATCCCAAAGATTTATATACTTAAACAATGCATGGTGTTTGCAACACAGCTAACTTACTCCATTGCCACAATTTCCTTGTCTAACTGTCTTATCCACAGTTTTATCTACTGCAGTCCTGGTTGTTTCATTTAGGGGATTAACTGTGCAGATAAGAATCAGTCAGATTTCCAAACATACTAGAATTTACATAGCAACATGGAGATACATGTAGTTTACGTCCTTCAAATATTGGTTCATACTAACCACTGAGAAGGGTACAGTTGGCATGGTGGTGTTGGTGGAGCAGGATGGTCCAGCTGGCTACTTGTGGCTGGGTCTGGTCCATGAAGTGGTTCATGTTTTACTACACGTTCCTGTAGGAGACCGTGCCATCGAAAGAGACTTGGACAAGCTTGAGGAAAGTGGGTACACATGAACCTAATGAGGTTCAACAAGGCCAAGTGCAAGGTGCTGCATCTGAGTCGGGCAATCCCAGTCAAGAGTACAGACTGGGAGAAGAACTCATTGAAAACAGCCGTGCAGTGAAGGACTTGGGGGTTCTGGTGGATGAAAAGCTCAACATGAGCCAACAGTGCATCCTTGCAGCCCAGAAGGCCAACTGCATCCTGGGCTGCAACAACAGAGGAGTGTCCAGCAGGCTGAGGGAGGTGATTGTCCCACTATGCTCTGCCCTTGTGAGGCCCCACTTGGAGTGCTGCATCCAGGTCCGGAGCCCCCAGCGCAAGAAGGACATGGATATATTAGAACAAGTGCAGAGGAGGGCCACAAGGATGATCAAAGTGCTGGAGCACTTCTGTGAAGACAGGCTGAGAGAGCTGGGGTTGTTAAGCCTGAAGAAGAAAAGGCTCTGGAAACCTCATTGCAGCCCTTCAGTACTTAAAGGGAACTTATGAAAAAAAGATGTAGAGTGACATTTTTACACAGGTAGATAGTGATAGAACAAGGGGGAACAATTTTAAACAAAAAAAGGGAAGGTTTAGATTAAATGTTAGGAGGAAATTCTTAACTATGAGGGTGGTGAGGCACTGGTACAGGTTGACCAGAGAAGCTGTGGATGCCCCATCCCTGGAAGTGTTCAAGGCCAGGCTGGATGGGGCTTTGGGCAACCTGGTCTGGTAAGAGGTGTCCCTGCCCATGGCAGGGGGTGGGAACTAGATGAGCTTTTAGGTCCCTTCCAACTCAAACCATTCTGTGATTCTATGATAATATTATTCCAAAGAGAAATTGTTATGGAACCATTTTATAATTTAGTTACTTTAGTAGTTGGCAATTTAATTGTATTTCATAATTTTGTATTTTGTATAACCATTTAACCTTTTCTTACAGAGAAAAACGTTATTTTTAGCAAAAATTTTGGATTTTTTTTATTTTTATATGAGATGCAAATACAGTGTGAAATGAACCAACAAATCAGTATTCTGTTTCAACCTCCACAGGTTATGAAGATACTTCCTGTAGGACTACCTACTCCAATACTCTTGTAAAATTTGTTTGCTTGAATTTCATGCTCAGGAAAAAAAAAAAAAAAAAAACAGAACAAGGATATGTGTGTTCCTGGAGAAGTCATTAATATTTGCCACTCGCTTAGTATTTGGTAGCCTGGTAGCACTGGATCTTTGTACATGTGGTCATGCTTAAGCTGAGGTGTTTCGACAAAAGTATTCATAAGAAACACAAGATGTCATAAATAGTTGAGGCCCTGGTGAAGCCACACCTGGAGTATTGTGTCCAGTTCTGGGCTCCCCAGTACAAGAGGGACATGGAGCTACTGGAGCGAGTTCAGAGGAGGCCTAAGATGATTAGAGAACTGGAGCACCTGTCATATGAGGACAGGCGGAAAGAACTGGGCCTGTTTAGCCTGGAAAAGAGAAGACTGAGGGGAGACCTCATCAATGTGTATAAATATCTGAGGGGAGGGTGTCAACAGGACGGAGCCAGTCTCTTTTCAGTTGTGCCCAGCGACAGAACAAGAAGCAGTGGGCACAAACTGAAGCACAGGAGGTTCTGGCTCAATATGAGACGGCACTTCTTTGCTGTGAGGGTGACAGAGCACTGGAACAGACTGCCCAGAGAGGCTGGGGAGTCTCCTTCCTTGGAGATATTCAAAACCACCTGGATGCCATCCTGCACAATGTGCTCTAGGTGATCCTGCCCAGCAGGGGGGTTGGACTGGATGATCTTCAGAGATCCCTTCCAACCTCATCCATTCTATGATTCTGTGATATTTATGTATGCATGTAGTTTATGCAAGAGAATTTAACATATTCTTTTTTAGTTGACTAAAAAATCAAATTGATATTGTAATGATATATGATACAAACACATTATATATATTTATATAGTTTAAAACATACCTATGAATGTATTTCTTTGCGCATATTACATAAGTGCAGGTGTAATTATATTTACCTGTATTTTATTTTTTATTTTTTTAACTGTAATTACATTTACAAATTATCACAGTGAAAGAAGCAGAAAAGACTAGAGACAGCTATACTTGGGAGTAGAAATGCCAGAAATTTCTAGTGTATATGATTTGCCAAGATATCTATATTTGCCTACTTGAGTTTACAGCTTTGTTACAAATAACCAGTTTTCCAGCTATTTGAGATCTGAACATGATTACTCCAGTCTTTCCAATGAGTTGTTGAACCCAGAGTACAATCATGATTCGTGGCACTCTTACAAAAGAGCAGGATTGCCAATTTGGCTCTTGCCCAAATTCCAATTTAAATAATTACAATCTGCTTCTTCTGTTCCTCTTTTTTTCCTATCAACTGCAATGTGGTGGAGACAAGCATACTGCTCTGTTCTGCAGTTTCATACTGTGTGTGGAGACATCTGCTATGCCTCACGCAGGAGGTGACTACTTCAGTGCTAGAAAGTGGGAGAGTTCTAAATCCTCTGTCCGTTTGTAAAGTACTTGGGGGTGGTTTGGAATGAAAAGCAGAATTTAAACATAAAATCAGTATCTTAACACTCAAGGTTTCTTGCAATTTATGTCAACTCAATGTTAAGTGGATCTAAATCACTCCTTTTTTTACTCACTCTGTTAAGGAGTTTTATAAACATATGCTTTAAAAGGTTTTTAAATTTTTGCGTATCTTATTTGTATAGTTAGAAAGATTTATTATGATCTAGAATCCATTAAATAGTACTAAAGTACTTTAAATAGGCATTAGGTATGTCTACAAGGTTGAATATAGAAAGTCAGGAGCTGCAAAGCTCAGTGTGCACCAGGCTGAGGCTAAGATAGTTCTATCACTTCAACTAGAGCAGAACAGGCTAACTTACATCCAGCTCAAATCTTGGGTAGAGGGAGCTAGTGCAAGTTTGCTTCCAACCATGCAGGTAGGTCCTAAGTGACGTGACTTCTTACTAAGGCAAGTGTTTGAACCATTAGAATATACAAGTATAACAAGATCATCACCCCCAATTTAATGCATCTATTAAAAAACAACAACAAACACAAAGATAATGCCTCGAGCAATTCTGAAGTTATGGAAATTTATTGGCTTCTTGTTTGCTTATATTCAGAAATTTCAGAATTCCCAATGAAAGCCACATTGGAAAGTATTTTCCAAACAGTGATGTCTGTGAAGTAAAAATTGCTTGGAAATGAACTTGATTTTACCATATTTGTTTGACAGAATCAGCGTAGAACTGGCAAGATGGATTTTAAGGTATTTCATTGTTTGGTATTTCATTACATCATTGACTAGATGATGTCCAAAAGTTTCTGCCAACTTCAGCAATTCTATGATTTAAATGTAATCTATTCTATCATGTATGTTATCACTTTGTGAACCTATAAAAGCTTCCACTGTTGGAGAATGGGCATTTGATCAGGCAGATAGGTTACTGCATTAGTAAAAAGTGGAAGTCACTTTACCTGTGCCTACTTCAATCCCAGTCAAGCTACTTTTCTTTGACTAAAAATATACTGGGAGATCCTGTGTTGGTTTTACTCAGGTGGTCAGCTGAGCTCCACCACAACCGCTCTCTCACTCTCCCTCCTCAAAGGTAAAGGCGGGAGAAAATACAATGAAAGGGGCTCGAGGGCTGAGATAAGGACAGGGAGATCACTCAACAATTATTGTCATGGGCAAAACAGAACCAGCAGAGGGAGAAATATGTAATTTATTGTCTGTTGGTAACAAGTTAGAGCAGTGAGAAATTAAAAATCAATCTAAAAACACCTTCTCCCCATCCCCCTGAGCAGCGCAGGGGAACGAGGAATGGGGGCTGTGGTCAGCTCATAAGGCTTCGTCTCCGCTGCTCCTTCACGGTCCCTCTCTGCCCCTGCTCCACGTGGGGTCCCTCCCACGGGATGCCGTCCTTCCTGAACTGAGCCTGCGGGGGCTGCCCACAGGCAGCAGCTCTTCAGGAACTGCTCCCACACGGCTCCGTACCACGGGGTCCATCCCCCAGGAGCAAACTGCTCCAGCACGGGTCCCCCATGGGCGGCAGCTCCCCCCAGGCCCCCCACTCCTGCGTGGGCTCCTCTCCACGGGCTGCAGCTCCGGCCCGGGGCCTGCTCCTGCGGGGGCTCTCCATGGGCCGCAGCCTCCTCCAGGCCACATCCACCTGCTCCACCGGGGGCTCCTCCACGGGCTGCAGCGTGGAGATCTGCTCCGTGTGGGACCCATGGGCTGCAGGGGGACAGCCTGCTCCACCAGGGGCCTCTCCACAGGCCGCAGGGGAACTGCTGCTGCGTGCCTGGAGCACCTCCTGCCCTTCTGCTGCACTGACCTTGGTGTCTGCAGGTCTGGTTCTCACTCCTCTCTCCCAGCTGCTGTTGCACAGCAGTGTTTTTCCCTTTCTTAAATCTGCTCTCCCAGAGGCCCAACCAGTGTCATTCCCTGGCTTGTCTCTGGCCAGCAGCAGGTCCGTTTTGGAGGTGGCTGGAGCTGGCTCTGATTTGACATGGGGCAGCTATAAGGAGAGCCCCCTGGTACCAAAACCTTGCCATATAAACCCAATACTTATGCATAGATATGAAACTGATGTTTTGATATGTAGTATTAAGTATGAATAGACGTACTTACGACAACTAGAGTCTATGGAGTTTCAAAGCTTGTCTTACAACCTACCAAAACTGATGTCATTTTTGTGTGATAGCTGGACAGTTGAAGTCAATGGAAGTTTTCCAGGCAAAGATGTGTTCACATGCAAGAGAACTGACAGAATTTCCTTAGAAAAGACCCTTCAGGGATGTAATTTTTTCAAGGGTAGCTTGGGAGAGTCATGCTGTACTTGACATGTTGATTTTATGATAGCTGAACAAGTTGAATTCTGCTGAGTGATTTATTTATTTTTTAATTGTGGGCAAAATGCATGTCAAGAAAAGTGCTAATAATGTGAGGTAGGTATGTTTAGGTTTTAGTTTAAAATAAATATTTGAAGTCTACATATCTTCTTTCTGTAGATGCTGGCATATCTGGGTTTTATCTATCCTTTTATAGGCTTCAACATGGATTAAGCTATGACTGTGTCTCTAGGGATTTTATACTTACCGATAACGCATTGCATTGATTAACTCAATGCATAGTAAATACAAAGCCGTGACCTCTCAAGACTTTCTTCAGATAGAAGGATTTTTTTTTCCATAACCTGATTAAATTCGATGAATGTAGCGTGTCTTTTGGAGCATAAAAAGCAAAATAATACTTTATTTGTAAAGTGATGCTAGGGATAATGTACGCAGGTTCCTCCATTTTGTCCCATTAACAATTGTATGCATTTTGAGTGACCTTGAAGTGCTAATTCTGTTGTTCAGAAACCTTTGATTTTGCTGGGCTTCTTGAAAAGCAGGAAGGAAGTTGTGAAACACATATCGTATATATACAGATGTCAAGTACAGTTAATGAAGATAAGCAGATGCATTCCTTAATAGTAATTAAACAAGACAAGGGAACACATTGTGCATTTCAATTAAGAATATTCTCTTCATGGCTCCCTACCTGACAAGGGTTGTCAGTTCCTTCACCTCATTTACACCAATATGTTCTTTAAATTATTCCTTAAAATATACAACATATTAAAAACAACAGCAGACTTCTGTGTATTACAGGATTATAGGTTTGCAGCTGCAACTGCAGTGTAAGTAGTTAAAAGTTTATGGCTTATTTTGCTATAATAAGCACACAGGAGACACTGACAAACTAGTATTACAATATTTGAAAGATATAAAGGTTATTTAACACTGGAACTCCACAAACAAGTTTATCTTAAATATGATTCTCCTTTTAATATATCCCAGAATGAGATTTTTCTCATTTTACGATGTTATCATGATGTTGAATAATCTTTAAACAGTGATGCATTACCAACCCCTGATCTTCCCTGACTGTAGCAGCGTAGTTTCACACTGTTGATTGCAGACTACTCTACAGCTCTCTGATCCATCAAGACAGTTCTAATACAATAGCATGTTTCCATATTCTGTGTCATATACAATTAATTGTGTACACTCCCTGTAATCAATCCAAGCTGACTGTGAAAGTACAGACAAGGATCATGTCCACAAATGATCCTTGCAAGGTTTTACATGAAATGAACTTGATAGAGAGAGCTCCTATTTAAGGGTGGTTTCTAAACCATTTGAGTTTAGAACAACCTTATAGATTACTTTTTAGATA
The DNA here is from genome assembly GCF_964034855.1 of Anser brachyrhynchus. Lineage (NCBI taxonomy): Eukaryota > Metazoa > Chordata > Aves > Anseriformes > Anatidae > Anser > Anser brachyrhynchus. Next base: position 166,503,817 of record NC_137694.1, read on the forward strand.
AATCTTCTTCAGGGAGTTCATGAGATTGTCATGTGAGACAAGGTCAAAAGTCTTGACAAAGTCAAAGTCATGCCTCTCAGCTAGTCCATCCTTATTTGTCTCAAGTAAATCAAACAATTTCACCACGACCATCATTGCCTATACAAGGTCTTTTGCACAAAGCCTTATTTTTGTTCCTGTTCATGCTGTTTCCAAGCAATACTGTAGTGCCTCCTGCCCACTTCCTGCTCTGAGTTTGGATAACTTGGATTGTAAGACATAATAAGGGAGGAAGAAAAAATTAACCCTATGGTTACAGTGGCTATCCCCCAGGGCATTACTTTGACAGAACTGTCCTCTGGGATCTCCCTTTATCTCAAGCAGAAAACAAGCAGAATCAGTGTCTTTGCCTCTGCTGCTTTGAGCACAGTCAATTGGAGGTTCTGGGCCTGGAGAAAGAACTCTTGCCTTGTTTGCAAGGGACAAGATCTACAATATTGAACTGAGCAGTATTTAAAGGAGCTGTGTTCAGGGAGGGGAACGGTACACACAATGGGGTTTTAGTACAAAACCTTTGGAAATCTATTCTTAGGGCTGAAACTACAACAGAAAAACAAACAACAAAAAAAGAACAGTTTCTAATGCAACTACTTGGTATATAGATTATTTCCTTTAGCTCATGGTCGTCTAGCTTTAAAAGGCACAGAAACACTTAATGTCGAGGTCCGTGGCCCTTAATATAACATAAGAACCAATTCAGAGTGCTCCAGGATTTCCCAATAGTGTTCTACTGTCACATCTGTTAGTTATGCACTGGGCACTATGTACTGGTGTGGACCACTGAGAGGTTCACATTATCAGACATTGGAAGACACTTCAAATGAAGGTTCCAGTTTAGTTTTTTCCAAAACTAATCTAGTTTGAAACCACTGAAATTCCTCTGAGACACACAATAAATCCCAGCAAGTGCTTTCCTTCAAAACCCACCACACTGCTCTGAACCAAGCAGTTGTAACAGCGACCAAAGCACTTACTTTAGGAAGACTGATCGATATAGCATCTAAAATTTGACACAGGTTACTCCATTAGCCCATCTTGATTTAACCCTCGTAAGCTTTCACTCTTTTTATACCAATCCCCAGCCTTTTCTGCTCTCTCCTTTTTCTAAAATTCATTATTATTATTAAAGTGTTTCTAGGATAGCATTTAGAGTGAGAGCTGCACTTTTAATGCTGAAGTTTCGTTGAATATTTATGTATTAAGATTTACTTGAGGAAGGATTTTTAGACAGATGTTGAAAGGTTCCAAGTGATGATCCTATCTTGTATCCCATCTTGTTTGATGCAGAATAAACAACATACCCTTTAGCGCACAGAGGTATCATGAAATAAGAGAACATGTCTGTGAAATTCCAGGGGTGAGGTCCAGTAATGCAAATAATTACTTGCATGTTGCAAATATTTATATGGAGTAAATAAGGTTCTGGTGCAATGAGTCTGCTACTGACTGAGATAAACAACTAGAAACAACTGTGAAAAGGTTTTCATTACATTTTTCTTATTTCACACAGTTTTGCAGAGGAGTTATCCATTTTCTTTTCTCAGTAGAAATAATGTCACAATAAATCTCTGTTCAGTGTTTCTCCTTGTGATGCAAGTAGGAACATCAAACACATTAGAGCCAAAAAATATGAATAGTGTGTCATAGTGTGGCTAGTATATTAAGGGAACCACACACCCTGTGCTGTCTCAGCTATCACTGGTAACCAGATATGTAAAGCAATTTAAAATACCACGATGGAACTTACAGGAATGACTTTACCTTCATTAAAGAGAGAAGCACTTTATTGCAGATGTTTTTCTAGTACCTGAAAACATATTTGTTTAGGGTCTATATTGAAATGTCCATATATCAAACAGCTGCACAACTCTAGTTGGTGTAGAGCCGGCTCTGCAAAGGGAAACACCATAGTTATGTTACCATAGAAGACTGATCGGCCTTTGTGCCAATCATGGGTAATTAGCCAAACTCATTGCCAGAACAACACTCTCATACTGCTTATAAGATCTAAGGTAGTATTGTTCCTACATCATGCCAAGTAGATATAGACTGGATTGCAGTGGAGAATGGACATACACATACAGTTGTACATAAAGGATGAAAGGACTCAAATATGCTTGCCCACTCTTATCCCATCCATGACAGAGGTCACAGAATTTCACAGTTATTTCTGCATCAGGATAAGTAGTCCCCTTGAAAATTAAAGCTTGTCTTTAGAGAAATGTCTAATCCAGACTTAAAAACTGGTAGTGATACTAGCAATATCACTACATACTTCTTTGGTGAGTAAATTTGATCACTAATTTCACAGATTACTAAGGAAAAAAAGTGCTTTGCTTTTTCGTTTAAATTTTTAGTTTCAGAGGAACTTGTCAGACCTTTGACTGCTGGACCAAACAGCCCTTCACTATTTGTCCTGCTTTTGTGTACCATGACAAGTTATCCTTGAGTCATCATGTTGATAAACTAAGTAGATTGAACTCCTGGAGACTTTCCAGGTCTTTAATATTCCCATGACTTCTCATTGACCCTTTTCCAAGTTATTCACATCCATCACGAACTCTGAACACTAGAACTGGACACACTATTCCGGTAGTGATTGCTTCTCTGACAAATGCAGCAATAACTTAACCTTCCACTCCTATCCAGTGGACACACCTAAGGCTAGCATTTGCCTTTTTTGTCCATGTGGTCTCAATCGAGGATTATAGTATGTGATTTTCAGTAGCACAACTTCACGGTAAATTTTTCTGTCCCATTTTTATGGCTTACATGTTTGTTCCTAGATGTTAGACCTTCTATTTAGCTCTAAAGAAATGCCTTTTTTTTTTTTTATGGTCTATTCTTGCTTGTCCTGGACATTCTTTATCACTGATCCATCTCTTCTTAATTTTCCATTCCTGTTATCTTTGTGTCATCACCATTTTTTTTTTCAGAAAAAAATGTTGTATCCTTTTCCCCAGACACCAGTAAAAATTATCAGTGATTTCATGTTGCACAGTTAATCTGACAAGACAAGGATACACCGTTATTTACAATTACTATGAAAGTAAACAGTTTTTCATCAATGCAATGTGTGTTATGTTTGCCTGTTTGTCAGTATTAGTGTCAGTGTTAATGAAGATGTCATGCAGTCCCAAGTTCTTGTGGAAGTTTCCGTCAACAAAAGTTAGATCTTCATTTAAAATATTCAGTTTCTTTATAAAGATTTATTTCTCTTGGTTTTGTTGATTGAAATTAATGATACTAACCTTTCTTTATATTTATGAATCACTGTATACAAACTTTTCCATTATTTTTTATCCATTTTCTGTTTTAAAATAGTGACAGTGTTACCTTGTTTCCAGTCCTCCAAAAGTTCCAACTTTTTGAAAATCAGCACCAGAGAGTCTTCACACTAATCTTGGCAAGGGTTTGGTTGCAAGATTATTGGATTTGCTAACTAAAAAACATGTGACTTCTGCAACAACTAGCTAAGTACCACTGGATATTAAATCATCATCACCCAGTCACCATTCATTTTTCTCCCCCATTCATAATACAGAATTAAAACACTTATTGAACGTTTCTCTTTTCTATATCAGCTATTGTAGTTCCATCAGGGTCAACCATTTTTTATTATTGTTAATAATGGTTTTGTTTGGATCTATGTAGAAAACATTTTATCTTTAACCAAGACAATTACAGGCTTCCCCTTCCATTCCTTAATCTTCTTTCATTAATTTTCTTTATGGTCTGGCTTCTACCTATTTATTGGTATCACTCAAAAAATCTCTCTCTCTCTCTCTCTCTCTCTAATATTTATTCAGCCCTGATTTATCTTACATCCAGACTGCTTCTTTTCTTAGATACAGCCCTCTATCTTCTTTGGAGTACTGTAGTTTTTTCAACATGTAAAAAAATAGTGGGTCCTAGACATCATTCATGTTTCTTTTCATATTGCTTATTCTAACTACACGTGTTTTTGTGTTATCGAATGGAAAGATACAGTAGCTGTGAACAACTAAGAGATGCAGGCTGAATGACAGAGACTGTCACTCTTGGACAAATCAGTCATCCAGCAACTTCAGACATCTGGTAATGGACCATCACAGGTTTAATGGGAACCAAGAAATCCAGAAGGATCTACTAGCCATAGCTTTGCATAGAAAGCAATGGTACACAATAGTACTTTCATCATATAAGCAGACAAAGACATATAGGAATGCTGGGTTGAGAATGAGGAATTGAATTCACAAATCCATGGCATTCAACAGCTAAATCTTGATAACAACATACACAAGAGCAGTGTCAGACATGAAATTTTATTAAAATGCAACTGCGTTCCTTGATAGTCTTTTTAATAAAATGTATTATTTGTGAAGTCTCAAAACATATTTTCACCTCTGTAAGAATAAACAGCAGCTTTGTTAATTAGATGTATTGCATGTTTTGAGGCAATGAGAGCAAGCATCAGAAAAGTACACAGTATGGGTTTTGTTTTTCTTCTCTTTGTTGTAAGAAGATGCGTTTGGTGTGTATATTAGGACAAATACCTGAAGACTGTGACATACCTTGTTCTCTGATCCCAGGAGGGGCTAAGTTTTGTTTTGTTTCATGCTTTTTTTCTTGTCTCCACATATTTATACTGCCAGCAAGTATGTTTCCTGTAGCACTTCTGCAAACATAATTGCAAGGGTTACAAACCCCAGTTGTATTTTTGATGTGTGACAACAGCATACTTCCAGTTAACCCTTCATGCCAACTTTCTTTCTTTGCACTGGCTTCATGGCAGACCATCATAGTGACAGAAGCCAGATGCACCAGGTGACATTAATCTCCACTAATTTAAGATGTCTACAGTATAGATAACCACAATTTGGCTAGTTGTACTAGGACTGTACTAGTCAATGAGGAGAAAGAGACACCCTCAGACTGAAATCCATTTTACCTGTTTTGGGGGTCTGTATTAGAACATTAGAGGGGGCTTATAATAAGTAGTCATATTTATAGCTGCAAAATCTTGCATTTTTTTACACCAGTGTAAATTTAAAATAACACAAAAATGATGAGCAGAAATCAGACTCTGCACTGTAATCTTAAACTACAGTAAAGTTTCTGAAACATATCTGTATTTTCCTTCTCACTGAGAGCTATGGTAAGATAAGCCCAAAAGTTGCAGCTTCAGCAGTTGAAGTATTAAAATCTCAGTTTATGTTAAACCTGGAATGTTTTATTTTGAAAAACATACAGATATTCTGAGATCCTTCAAACAGAATACCTGTGATGATAACGGTTACTTACTCCTAGGATGAGTCAGCAATTAGTTAATGAGAATAAGGGAGAATAAAATGCAACAACATAAGTACTTCCTCATCTCCAAATAATGAATGTAGCAAACTAAGAAAAGTAATCTTTTCTGATTATGAAATCTAACATAATGTATTACAAGAAAAAACAACATCAGCCCATCCCTGCTTCCAGTTTCTGTGGATGTCCATTTTGTGTTTGAGTTCAGTCAGGAGTTCCCTGTTCAGCCAAGCTGGCCTCCTGCCACACCTGCTGTTTCCTGCACAGCTTGTGCTTTGAGATGTCCCTGGAGATCACTGCCCTGCCCTTTAAGTGGCTTGCCATGCAAAGCACAAAGATTGTAGCATTTCTGCATTTTTTGCTAGAAGAACAATTTATATTAATGCTTCCTAATCCATTTAACACAAAGCAAGCCAGGTAAAATGCTTAAATGAAAGACATCAGTCCAAGTAATTTTTCCTGAAATGAGTTAGGGAGTACTCACAAATAACTTCACTGGCAAGATGTAGGGCAGTGTATGTGTGCACATATATTGAAGCTACATCTTCATGATCTGGATTATGGGATAAACCTGGAACTTTCAGAAAAAAAAGAAAAAAGTGCAATAATTTCTTCCTGTCTTATTGTGTGGATAAAGCCCTGGAAACATCTGCAAATTAAAAAAAAAAAAAAGCTAAAAGAAAAAAAATTGTCACGAAGTGGTGTGTTATATTGATCATCGCTGCCAATTGTTTAGTTGGGGTTCCTTTTGGGAAACAGCTTCTCCCATACCCTTACCAGACATGACATGGGGTTTTTATCAATGCCTTATTGGTACACCTTCTCTATGAGTGATATGAGTTTCAGTTTATTAGGACTGTGATGGTTGTCACAGTAGGAAAAGGTTGGGGGAGACTTATTCACTGCCCCTCCCTAGGTTTGGTTCTGTGATATAGCAGAGACCACCACAGACCATTGGCCCTGTGATGTCCTTCAGTCAAAATCTCACATGAGACGCTTGGGGTCCTGATCTATCTGTTACCAACCAACCAACTAACCAAATTTAATGTTTGCAAATACAAATTAAATTTTCATTTAATTTAAACCACATTTTTGGCAAATAAATAGGCTGGTAGGGGAAAATATTATTTGGTCTCAGGTCTTATTTTTATTGTAAGATTTTGTTTTTTATTGTATCTTTACAATTTTTTTTTATCTTTATTGTAAGATATTGTTTTTTTATTGCTTTTACAGGATTCAGCCACAAATAAATTATCATCAGTGCTTTTGAGAACAGTCAAATGCAGCAATTTACCTCTTTATTTCAAGTGCATATGATTTTTTCAGTTATTCCCTGCATAAAAATTCTAGTGTTCCCTCTGCTGTTTGTTTTTCTTTTTCTTTCTTTTTTTTTTTTTCCTAATAATTTTACCATTGTTAAGTCTCCTCCCCTTTACTGGAAATAACATTTCATTTTTCCCTCTCTTCAAACATCCTAGTCTGCAGATGAGCAGGATACAGAAAAAAGGCACACCTATTTACTGAATCTAAACATGCCCGAGTTATCATGACATCTTCAAAGTGCTCCTCTTCCTTCCACTCTGCCCCCCACCCTTGTTGCCACATACATATTACAATTGCTTTTGATGTCAATGTGTCTGGATTCCTGGTTCTAGTGTCACCCATCATCTAGGATACTTAAAAGAAAAATTGAAAGAGGAAGAACAAGTCAGACTTGGCCTCATTTTGTTCTAGGAAGCCTTGAGAACATTAGTCATTTTAGACATGGAAATAATCGGATTAAAATCAGGGTTCTTTGAACCATTCATCTTAAGAAGCTGTGAAAGTACCTCACAAGACCAAAAACTAAGAGACAAATCTAGGTCCATGTTTTTGTATACATGGCATAAGTAAGTGCTTTGAGTTATGCTAGATTTCATGAACAAAATAGATATGTTAATGTATACTGTAATCAGGTAATCTGCCACGCTAAATCCCGAATATGGTGGTTTTCAAACCGGTGACTAGTATAATTTGAGGTGTCATACACTTTGCTTTCTTTCCTACAAATCTTGTGTCATATTTTCCAGCTCCACTGGTGTCTCATACTGCACAGCAAAAACCCTCTCAGGGTGTATTACCCAGCTAGAGTTTTGTGCCAATGCAGCCATGCTGCAACAGCTATGTGAACTAGTTCTTTTATAGCTAGCTCTGGATCTGACGAGTGACCCAGAATTGCAGCCTAATGTAAGATTTGAGCACCATTCAGCCACATAAGACCAAAAACTGCCTTCCTGAAAATCATCAGATGATACCTGGCCCCAGAAATGCCTTAATTTTGTATTTTTCTTACTAATTGCACTAGAAACTGCAGAGATGAATTTCAGGTTATGGGATCTACAAGTTTGCACTCTCTTAAATCAAAAGGCCTTACCACAAAGTTTTGTGCTGTGAGCCACCAGCCTACAGTGCATTTTGAATATTGTCCATTTTAAGAAACTAAAGAGAAAACAACCCCTAAGAGCAAAGGGACTTCCAGGCTGATCTCAGATTGCCAGAGACCTCTGTGTGCTTCCAGGAGATAGATGCCTGAGTCCTGGCAAAAAGGCAAGTCAGTCACACTTTCCACCCCAGTGTTTCTTTTTATGTGCCACAGTGTGGTAGTTTTACTCAGGTGGGCAGCTGAGACCCACCACAACGGCTCTCTTACTACTCCTCCTCAAAGGGAAAGGGGGAGAAAATATGATGGAAAGGGCTCAAAGGCTGAGATAAGGACAGGGAGATCACTCAACAATTATCGTCATGGGCAAAACAGACTCAGCGCAGGGAGAAATATGTAATTTATTGCCTATCACTAGTGGACTAGAGCAGTGAGAAACTAAAAGCAAACTAAAAACACCTTCCCCCATCTACCCTCTTCTATGTCTTCCCCCAAGTGGCGCAGGTGAACGGGGAATGGGGGCTGCAGTCTGTCCCTAACGCTTCATCTCCACCACTCCTTCACAGTCACCCTCTACCCCTGCTCCCCGTGGGGTCCCTCCCACGGGATGCCGTCCTTCCCGAACTGAGCCTGCGGGGGCTGCCCACAGGCAGCAGCTCTTCAACAACTGCTCCCACATGGCTCCGTACCACGGGGTCCATCCCCCAGGAGCAAACTGCTCCAGCACGGGTCCCCCACGGGCGGCAGCTCCCCCCAGACCCCTGCTCCTGCGTGGGCTCCTCTCCACGGGCTGCAGCTCCGGCCCGGGGCCTGCTCCTGCGGGGGCTCTCCATGGGCCGCAGCCTCCTCCAGGCCACATCCACCTGCTCCACCGGGGGCTCCTCCACGGGCTGCAGCGTGGAGATCTGCTCCGTGTGGGACCCATGGGTGCAGGGGGACAGCCTGCTCCACCAGAGGCCTCTCCACAGGCCGCAGGGGAACTGCTGCTGTGTGCCTGGAGCACCTCCTGCCCTCCTGCTGCACTGACCTTGGGGTCTGCAGGGCTGGTTCTCACTCCTCTCTCCCAGCTGCTGTTGCACAGCAGTTTGTTTTCCTACCCCCCCCCCCCCCCTTTTAAATCTGCTCTCCCAGAGGCCCAACCACCATCACTCCCTGGCTCAGCTCTGGCCAGCAGCAGGTCCGTTTTGGAGGTGGCTGGAGCTGGCTCTGATCTGACGTGGGGTAGCTGCTGTGCTCTGCTCACAGAAGCCACCCTGGCCACCTATCCCACTACCAAAATCTTGACACTTAAACCCAATACACAGTCAATGTGCTCGTTGTGTTAGTTGGTGAGAAACATCCTTGAGGTCTCTGGGTCACCTCCCACATATCCCCCACCTATTGACCAACCTAACCAGTCTACATACACAGTGGCATTTTAGATACAGTCCTATGTTTGTACCAGTGAAATCCTGGGGTAGTCTGCTACTAAGCACACACAGACTTGCTGCCATTTTGGCACATTTTACCAGCTCACCACATATCTCATATGTATACATAATTAGGTTTTAAAATTATGCCTTCCTCTGCCTATTTTCCCAAGAAGCCAAGTTTGGCAGGTAGATTATGTGTACACATAACACTCATTTGAGGCATAAACTCCATGAAGAATACAGCAGTCTTGACCATCTTCCTTCTAAACTTCAGAAAAAGGTTATTTGCTATTCACAAAAAAAAGTTCATTAATTATTCAAATAAGGTTATTCATATTCTTCTTCCCTGCCGACCCTTTATACAATAACTCAACAAATGTAGTAACTCTAAAAACGGGAGAGGAAACTGTATTCAAATGTCAGTTTGCCTTTTCTCACCTCTAAAAAATGCACCAGACATCAGACTGCAGGCTGCTAGTGTCAAGAAGATGATTAGATTAACCATCGCTGCTGTTCATCTGCGTGCTATACAAAAATTAAAAATACAGCCAAGATTGATTAGTCTGGAGAACAAGCAGAAAACTGATTACTCTTTCCCAGCAATTAGGGCACTCACTCACAAAAGAGGGAAGCTGGATTCTCTTTACAGCTTCAATGTCTGCATTTCACATGAAGCAGTCACCAGCTAGCACGAGCATCAAGTGCATTCATGATTTCCTTTTCTTGCTAAATTATGCAGAACCCTGAATGTAAAGAAAAAAATACTGACACACAATGAAATCTATCTATCTTCACCGGAAAGAGAATACTTCATCAACACATTACAGAAATCATCACAAAAAAAGATGGGTTTGCTCTCTGTGATTAAATGGTATCTATTCACATCTTTATTTAGAACAAGGAGGGTAAGGTCAATGCAAATTAGTTCTCAGAAGTATTTAATAGAAATCAAATTATTTTGGCTTGCTGTTTATATTACTTGTTATATTTGAACAAGAGCAGAAATTCACTATGCTGCAACTTTTGAGGCAGGCAAGGAATTAGCTCTAAATTCAGATTTTCAGTGTACCATAGACAGCAAAGACACATCAGTGTTTTCATTGGCACAGACACTTACAAATCTAAGATTGCTTATGAACAAAATCTTTTCTTCAAACAAACTGCAAGTAAGACCGAGTCTATTTGTCATGTGAAAGATCGCTTTGCAGCTCAGGGATTTCTATCTTTATTCACATGTACTTGTTCTCCTGTAATATGAAGAATTTCTAAAATTTGTCTGGGGGGTTTCTATCTTGGGCCTCCTGAAAAATATTTAAATTCAATTTAATTTCCAGTTCTTTTTCCAGCTCTAAACCAAAATAAACAATAAAGCATGTCTTAAATTCTAAACCTAGAATTGTATATGTGGGTTCTGTGTCTTTACACGCGCATGTTATTTAATGTTTTAAATTTTAAGAATAGGAAATAGCATTCTTTAGGCACTTTTACTTAGAATAATTAACTTAATTTGGCAGTATGACATATTGGGTGTTTTCAGACCTAAATCCCAAATGTAGTCAATACATATATTGTATTGTATCTCTCTAGAATACCATGGAAAAACGCTGGGAAAACTTGGCCCCTGCAGCCAAGGGAAACAGTGCTCAGAACCAAGCCACAACACCTACAATGTGGTCAGTGAATCCTTCTCAATCATTTTAGTCCTTTCCCTTAAAACAGCAGCTATACAAGAGATAAGACAGTTCCCCTCAATCCTATCATCTCTACAGCTCCCAAGCTCAGGGGCCATACACATTCCTTATTGAAGAATAATCTACCTGCAACACTATAGACCATTAGCCACTGCTGAAATGTGATAAACAGTAACCCATCAATGCTTTTATTTTATTAGTAGGTCCCCATCACAGTTTTGGCCCATGTAAATCATGTTTCTTTCCAAACACTTACTAGGGCCATTCCACCTATATAAAGTAGCCACACTATTTGAGGGCTAAGGATGCAGGCTCTATGGATGCAGGCGATTCCATGCAAGCAAATGTCTACAGACACATTTAATTTACTTGCATACAGGCCCATTTAGGCACATACTTCAATACTATTAAATAGAAGAGAAACAGTGGGTAAGGTCACACATTAGACCCCTTCATGATAATATTTCATTACTGCCTAATTATTAGCTTTCCTACACATTTTTTGTGTTGTTCATATTAGCTCTCACCAAGACAAATCTCTAGAGGTGGGCTAACCCTGAGCAGTTTGGATGCTGGACAATCTCTGTTGCTAGCCTTCAGAACTAGGAGATAGTCCATGGTCCAATTTAGGTAGCAATACAGGTATAATTTTAATTGTTCAAGGACATCAACGTGCTATAGGTATGATGGAGGTGCTGATAATACTTGATAGGACACTGCAAATCGGTACCAGAAAAGTCATGAGTTATTCTTCATATGCAGCATAACACAGTGAGTGCAGACAGGGCTACAGGATTTATTCATTGAGACAACACAGGAAAGAAAACACCTTTTTCAGTAGATCAGGGACTCCCTCGGGAAGTTTGTGTTCTGGTCCATGATCAAGAACTGGTGTAATCCCACAGCTTCTTAATAAAAAGTGGTTGAGCAGTCCCAGGAAAACAGAGCTGAAGTCAGGATGCCTTTCTTCCACAATTTCTCTTCTCACAAGGCTTCAGAGACAGCAACATTGATGGCAAACCATTTCCCACAGACTTCTTCTTCATCCCATTATAACAGAATCACAGGATGGTTGAGGTTGGAAGGGACCTCTGGAGCCCATCTGGTCCAACCCACTGCTCAACCAGGGACACCCAGAGAAGGTTGCCGAGAACCACATCCAGGTAGCTTTTGAGTATCTCCAGGGAGGGAGACTCCACAACCTCTCTGAGCAACCTACGCCAGTGCTCAGTCACTCTCACAGCAAACAAATGTTTTCTGATGTTGAAAGCAAGCTTTTTGTATTTCAGTTTGTGTCCATTGCCTCCCACTTTTATACCTGCACAGTGTTCATCTTTAACAGAAAATTAAGACCGGCCCTGCATCTATAATTTAACAGTGATTATTTGATCAGAAGAAATAGCAACTTGGGATTTGAAGCTCTTTATATAAAGGATGTGTAAAACAAAGTTCCCACTGCCTAACTATTTCATGAAAGCCATGCCCTGCCTCTAGCCACATAATGAACTGAACCACATGTTGTCCGTATATGCTTAGTGAAGCTGTCAATTCCAGCTGGGATTATCTTTACTTCATTCAGGTACTTTGCAGATCCAAACAGAATTGCTACAAGTGAGTCTTCTCACTTGTATCTAGGGTCAGGCATCTCTTGTTGATGCTGTCTGGAATTTCTGTATTCAATATAGGCACCACATATATACAATATTTTTGTTGAACCAGAATTCAGTATAGGTCCGAAAATGATTCACTTAGGTATCACAACTGGTAGGGTGCATATAGCCCTGCATATTTCCTTTAGCCTGTAAGCTGATCAAAGGATACATCAATAGAAAAGAGACATTCCTTGACAATATCAGATGGAAAAAAGGTACCTTATAAAATAAACTGTTAATAGTATTTAGTAAACACCTCATGTCTTAAACATTATATCGTACCTTAATGGAATATAACAAAGATTAGAAGACATGAAGAAAACTAGCAATTATATTAATAATCTTGTTTATTGCTCACTGAGTTACTCTTCGTCATCCTGAATGAGACTGAATGACCAGTCTGGCAAGTCTCTCTGAAGAATGGGTACTTAACATTTAACAGAAGCATTATTAGTTTGGCCTTTAATACCCCCTCTACTTCATCCCTGACAGCAGTTCAGCATTCAGCCTCCTCTGCACTCAATCTAAATCCCATTAAAGTCAATGCAAGTCTCTCCCATTTTAATGGGATTTAAATCAAGCATTTAAACCTCAGTGTCTGTGTTACTGAGAGAGAAAATAATGAATCCGGGTTTGTGATGTAGATACCACTGCACTGGAAGCTGAATGGTAGCAACCAGTGTAAGTTACTATGAAAAAAAAAACACATCTTTGTGTATCTTCTTTTCTGATGAAAGCATAAGATGTCTTATCCTGTAAGAAAAGCTAAAGCAAAATAGATATTTTTAAAAATGTTAAATTTTGAAGCCTTTCACTCTGCCACA